>NC_057802.1:467825132-467899244 GCF_018294505.1 Triticum aestivum | reverse complement strand
GTGCCTTCCTAATTGCTTTCTTAACGTAGGGTCCAAGTCCTGTGGATCATGTTCGTTCGAAAAATCATGTTCCCGAAGGTTTCATTCTGTTTGGACTCCATTTGATATTCTTTTTCTGCGAAACTCTAAAATAGGCAAAAAACAGCAATTCTGGGCTGGGCTTCCGGTTAATAGGTTAGTCCCAAAAATAATATAAAAGTGTATAATAAAGCCCAATAATGTCCAAAACAGAATATAATATAGCATGGAACAATAAAAAATTATAGATGCGTTGGAGATGTATCAAGCATCCCCAAGCTTAATCCCTGCTCGTCCTCGAGTAGGTAAATGATAAAGCAGAATTTTTGATGTGGAATGCTACTTAGCATAATTTCAATGTAGTTCTTCTTATTGTGGCACGAATGTTCAGATTTAATATGATTCAAGATAAAAGTTTAATGTTGACATAAAAACAATAATACTTGAAGCATGCTAACCAAGCAATTATGTCTTATCAAAATAACATAGCCAAAGCAAGTTATCCCTACAAAATCATATAGTCTGGCTATGCTCCATCTTCCCCACACAAAATATTCGTATCATGTACAACCCCGGTTTTAGCCAAGCAATTGGTTCATACTTTTTAACGCGCTTCAGCCTTTTCAACTCTTACGCAATACATGAGCGCAAGCTATGGATATAGCACTATGGTGGAATAAGGTATAATGGTAGGGGTTATGTGGGAAGACAAAAAAGGAGAAAGTCTCACATCAATGAGGCTAATCAACGGGCTATGGAGATGCCCATCAATTGATGTCAATGCAAGGAGTAGGGATTGCCATGCAACGGATGCACTAGAGCTATAAGTGTATGAAAGCTCAAACAAAAGAAACTAAGTGGGTGTGCATCCAACTTGCTTGCTCACGAAGACCTCGGGCATTTTGAGGAAGCCCATCATTGGAATATACAAGGCAAGTTCTATAATGAAATTTCCCACTAGTATATGAAAGCGACAAAATGAGAGACTCTCTATCATGAAGATCACGGTGCTACTTTGAAGCAAAAGTGTGGTAAAAGGATAGTAACATTGTCCCTTCTCTCTTTTTCTCTCATTTTTTTATTTGGGCCTTTTCTCCCCCCTTTTTTTTATGGCCTCTTGTTTTATTTAGTCCGGAGTCTCATCCCGACTTGTGGGGGAATCATAGTCTCCATCATCCTTTCCTCACTTGGGACAATGCTCTAATAATGATGATCATCACACTTTGATTTAATTACAACTCATGAATTACAACTCAATACTTAGAACAAAATATGACTCGATGTGAATGCCTCCGGCGGTGTACCGGGATATGCAATGAATCAAGAGCGACATGTATGAAAGAATTAAGAATGGTGGCTTTGCCACAAATACAATGTAAACTACATGACCATGCAAGGCAATATGACAATGATGGAGCGTGTCATGATAAACGAAACGATGGAAAGTTGCATGGCAATATATCTCGGAATGGATATGGAAATGCCATAATAGGTAGGTATGGTGGCTTTTTTGAGGAAGATATAAGGAGGTTTATGTGTGATAGAGCATATCATATCACGGGGTTTGGATGCACCGGCGAAGTTTGCACCAACTCTCAAGGTGAGAAAGGGCAATGCACGGTACCGAAGAGGCTAGAAAATTGCGGAAAGGTAAGTGTGCGTATAATCCATGGACTCACACTAGTCATAAAGAACTCATATACTTATTGCAAAAATTTATGAGCCCTCGAAGCAATGTATTACTACGCATGCTCCTAGGGGAAGGGTTGGTAGGAGTTAACCATCGCGCGGTCCCGACCGCCACACAAAGGATGACAATCAATAAATACCTCATGCTCCGACTTCGTTAAGTAATGGTTCACCATACGTGCATGCTACGGGAATCACAAACTCCAACACAAGTATTTATTCAATTCCACAATTACTCAACTAGCACAACTATGATATTACCACCTTTATATCTCAAAACAATTATCTAGCATCAAATTTCTCAGGATATTATAATTAAAGCAAATTTCCATGCTATTTTAAGATTGTCAAAATAATATAAGTGAAGCATGAGAGATCAATAGTTTCTATAAAACAAATCCACCGCCGTGCTCTAAAAGATATAAGTGAAGCACTAGAGCAAAACTATATAGCTCAAAAAATATAAGTGAAGCACATAGAGTATTCTAATAATTTCCGAATCATGTGTGTCTCTCTCAAAAGGTGTGTACAGCAAGGATGATTGTGGTAAACTAAAAAACAAAGATTCAAATAATACAAGATGCTCCAAGCAAAACACATATCATGTGGTGAATAAAAATATAGCTCCAAGTAAAGTTACCGATGGAAGTAGACGAAAGAGGGGATGCGTTCCGGGGCATCCCCAAGCTTTGGCTTTTAGGTGTCCTTAGATTATCTTGGGGTGCCATGGGCATAACCAAGCTTAGGCTCTTTCCACTCCTTGTTCCATAATCCATCAAATCTTTCACCCAAAACTTGAAAACTTCACAACACAAAACTTAACAGAAACCTCGTGAGCTCCTTTAGCGAAAGAAAACAAGACATCACTTCAAGGTACTGTAATGAACTCATTCTTTATTTATATTGGTGTTAAACCTACTGTATTCCAACTTCTCTATGGTTTATAAACTATTTTATTAGCCATAGATTCATCAAAATAAGCAAACAACACACGAAAAATAGAATCTGTCAAAAACAGAACAGTCTGTAGTAATCTGTAACTAACTTAAACTTCTGGAACTCCAAAAATTCAGACAAAATAGGACAACCTAGACAATTTGTTTATTGATCAGCAGCAATTGGAATCAATATTTTAGCACGGTCTGGTGATTTTTAACAATTGTTTTCGTGAACAGAAAGTTTTTGGGATTTTCAGCAAGATCAAATAACTATCATCCAAGAAGATCCTATAGGTTAAACTTGGCACAAACACTAATTAAAACACAAAAACAAATCTAACCAGAGGCCAGATCAAATATTTCTTCCTAAACAGAAGCAAAAAGCAAAAAACTAAAAAATAAAATTGGGTTGCCTCCCAACAAGCGCTATCGTTTAACGCCCCTATCTTGGCATAATAGCAAGGATAGATCTAGGTATTGCCATAATAATAGGATAGATCATTAAAACTCATTTCATATTCTCTATGTTCAGCAGCGAGTTTTCTTTGAGGCAAGCAAAAGTAATCAAAAGGGCTAAATTTAATGGGACAAAAGTCCCCAAGATCAACTTTAGGAGGTATAGGTTCCTCCGTCGGCCCTTCCTATTGCACAACCAATTCATCATTATAAGCATTATTTTGAAAGAACTTTGTGAGAATATCCTAGCTCATTATTTCGAATAGCAAAATTATTATTAAGTTCAGAAATTCTATCAACTAGAACATTGGTAGGAACCTTTTTTCTAAGGTTCTAATTAAAAGCAACATAGTCTAGAGATTGAAAATGCATTATTTCCTCTTGATCAAATAGGATAGTTTCTATGGAGGACGGCCAGCGTCCACCCTATAATGCGCAAAGATTTCTTTGGCCTCTTTTATTATAAATCTGAATTCATGAGCCAAAAAGATAGTAGCGGCACGCTTAACAGAAGAATGCTCAATATTGGAAAATCCTTTGTATGCAAGGGTGCATGTGCATAAATTGCTTTTCAAGTTCAACTACAAGCATGGCAATAGCGTCCGCAAGACTACTAGTTCTATAAAGAATAGAACTGCCCATAGAAGGCAAAGCACCGGCACAAGTAAAGAAATCTTGAATAACCCCTTTTCCAATAATATTACCACAACCAATTCGGAATTTTTTTGTATGCAAGATAGGGGGTTCTTCAGCAGGAGCATCAGAATTTTCCATATTATTACTATTGTCCATATTGACAATAGTTTCCCCAATTTCAGACATAACGGCAGAAAGTGCATGGAGCAAAAAGAAAGAGGGAGGTAAACGGAAAAGAGAGGGCGAATAAAACGTCAAGGGTGAAGTGGGGGAGAGGAAAACGAGAGGCAAATGGCAAATAATGTAATGTGGGAGATAAGGGTTTGTGATGGGTACTTGGTATGTTGACTTTTGCGTAGACTCCCCAGCAACGGCGCCAGAAATCCTTCTTGCTACCTCTTGAGCACTGCGTTGGTTTTCCCTCGAAGAGGAAAGGGTGATGCAGTAAAGCAGTGTAAGTATTTCCCTCAGTTTTTGAGAACCAAGGTAGCAATCCAGTAGGAGGCCACGCACGAGTCCCTCGCACCTACACAAACAAATAAAATCCTTGCAACCAACGCGATAAAGGGGTTGTCAATCCCTTCACGGTCACTTACGAAAGTGAGATCTGATAGATATGATAAGATAATATTTTTGGTATTTTTATGATAAAGATGCAAAGTAAAATAAAAGGCAATAAAAATAGCTAAGTGTTGGAAGATTAATATGATGGAAAATAGACCCCGGGGCCATAGTTTTCACTAGTGGCTTCTCTCGAGAGCATAAGTATTACAGTGGGTAAACAAATTACTGTTGAGCAATTGACAGAATTGAGCATAGTTATGAGAATATCTTGGTATGATCATGTATATAGGCATCACGTCCACGACAAGTAGACCGACTCCTGCCTGCATCTACTACTATTACTCCACACATCGACTGCTATCCGGCATGCATCTAGAGTATTAAGTTCAAAAGAACACAGTAACGCTTTAAGTAAGATGACATGATGTAGAGGGATAAACTCATGCAATACGATATAAACCCCATCTTGTTATCCTCGATGGCAACAATACAATACGTGCCTTGCTGCCCCTACTGTCACTGGGAAAGGACATCGCAAGATTGAACCCAAAGCTAAGCACTTCTCCCATTGCAAGAAAGATCAATCTAGTAGGCCAAACCAAACTGATAATTCAAAGTGACTTGCAAAGATAACCAATCATACATAAAAGAATTAAGAGAAGATTCAAATATTGTTCATAGATAAACTTGATCATAAACCCACAATTCATCGGTCTCAACAAACACACGGCAAAAGAAGATTACATCGAATAGATCTCCACAAGAGAGGGGGAGAACATTGTATTGAGATCCAAAAAGAGAGAAGAAGCCATCTAGCTAATAACTATGGACCCGAAGGTCTGAGGTAAACTACTCACACATCATCGGAGAGGCTATGGTGTTGATGTAGAAGCCCTCCGTGATCGATGCCCCCTCCTGCGGAGCTCCAGAAAAGGCCCCAAGATGGAACCTCACGGGTACAGAAGGTTGCGGCGGTGGAATTAGGTTTTTGGCTCCGTCTCTGGTAGCAACATGGGCCCCATGAGGGTGGAGGGCGCGCCTAGGGGGGTAGGCGGGCCGCCCTACCTCGTGCCTTCCTGGTTTCTTTCTTGACGTAGGGTCCAAGTCCTCTAGATCACGTTCGTTCCAAAAATGACGTTCCCGAAGGTTTCATTCCGTTTGGACTCCGTTTGATATTCTTTTTCTGCGAAACTCTGAAATAGGCAAAAAACAGCAATTCTGGGCTGGGCCTCCAGTTAATAGGTTAGTCCCAAAAATAATATAAAAGTGTATAATAAAGCCCAATAATGTCCAAAACCGAATATAATATAGCATGGAACAATAAAAAATTATAGATACGTTGGAGTCGTATCAGCTGGACGCCCGAGGACCCCTTAGTCCAGGACTCCCTCAGTAGCCCCTGAACCTTGCTTCAATGACGAGGAGTCCGGCGCGCAGATTGTCTTCGGCATTGCAAGGTGGGTTCCCCTTTCTTCGAACTCCAAGATAGTCTTCGGACGTAGTAGATATATCCGGACCTGTATATATATTTGCAGAAAATATACAAGCCTAATTTATTGGTAACTGTTCATGACATCACGCCTGCCCGGTCACTATTTCCAACCGTTGGCCGGCGCGTCGCCCCACGTCTCGGGACGCGATTTTACTCGCTTGTCTTGCCAAGGCAGAGATCGTGTTCCTTTATTCATGGGATTTTCATTAATGCAGGCATGGGTAACCCAACCATCCCCCGGGTACAACTCTCCGCAGATTGGTAAGTTTTGAGACACAGGTGGATACGCTTAGTACTTGGGGTCTTTATATAGGGTCCCAGACTCATCTTCTTCCTTTGTGCTCGCTTCTTCCTCAACCCTAGCCACCCCAAGTTCCAACCCTCGGGTTCCCATCGCCACCAGCCCCAATCATGTCCGGATCCAGCCGTCCAGGCCGGTGGGTGGCTTCTTCTGTCACAGAGGAGGATATTGTGAAGCTCTGCGCAGCGAGGTATCTGACCCTGGAAATCCTCCGTCGACTTCCTGCAAAGGGGCAGGTCGTTCCTACCCCAAATCCGACGAGAGGGTAGTGTTTGCGTCCCACTTACTCCACGTGTTAGGGTTCGCGCTTAACCCCTTCGTCCGGGGCTCATGTTTTACTATGGGCTAGACTTTCATGATCTGGCCCCGGACTCTATTCTCCTCATCTCGACATTTATTGTCACATGTGAGGCCTTCCTCCGGACTCCTCCGCACTTAGGTTTGTGGCTCAAGACCTTTGACGTGAGGCCGCAGGTGACAGAGGAGGAGCAGGCAGAGTGCGGCAGCGTCATAATAGGCAAGCTCGCCAGCGCGGTTTGGTTTGAAAGATCTTTCGCCAAGTCTTCCGACCTATGGCCTTAGGGGTGGTTTTATATCAACGAGCCGCGGGGCTCCAAGTGGGCGGCTACGCCCGCGTTCCGACTCGGCCCTCCAATTCAGCTTGCTTCATGGATCAATAAGGGACTGGACTGGGGATCCGTCAATGAAGTGCAGACTCTGCAAGGTCGCGTCTGAAGCCTTACCGAAAAGGGCGTCGGTCTTATGAACGTCGTTCAAGTAATGCTAGTCCGCCAGACCCTGCCATGTTAGCGGTGGCCTCTCCGTATGTGGGAGTTTAATCCTGAAGGACGGCGGACTCTTCAGCACTTCCTCGGCACTATGCAAGAGGGAATGTGGAAATTATATTTCGGGGAACGAGAGCAATGGCCGGACACCGCCGAAGATGTTGGCCTCGACTGCAATCATCCGGACACCACGGTAAGTATTCGATCTCTGCACACCCTTTATTCGAGTATCTCTTGGTAAGGTATTGAACAATCCATCCCTTCACAGGACTGGATAGAGAAAGCGGTGTTGATCTAGTGTCTGGCGCCCCTTCCCGAGGATTCTGCGAACGCCCTACTGACGAGGATGCTGACTCCGACACCGTACCAAGTGTCTGCGAAGGAGGGCGAGAACAGGGAGGCCGGAGTTGGTCTCTGCCCCAAGCATAAATCAGGCGTTGTGTTCGGGGAAACCGAAACCCTCTTGCCCGAGGGCAAAGGTGCAGAGGAGGCCTTCCATGGCAAGAAAAGGGCCGCTTCTGAAGGTCAGGAGGTGAAACCTTCCAAGAAAGGGAAAACGTCATCGACGGGCGGCTTGGGCCGGGCAAGCGATGTTGATGTGGAGCTTTATGATGAGGATAAACCTCTGGCCAAACCGTAAGTGCAGCAGGGTACTTAAACCATACCTCCTTCCTTTCTTATTACTGAAGTAATCCTCCGACATACGTATGTCCTCGCAGGTTAACGCCTGGGGTTTCCCAATCGTCCTCCTCCTCGGGAGACCTTCTTCCAGAAATGATGGAGAGTGACACACCTTCTCCGGCCCCCTCGCCCAACAGGGCGGATGATTCTGAGGTATCGTCCCGGGGGCTCCTCCTGGTCGACAAGCAGTGCAGGAAACGAAGAGGGCATTACCCGAAGGTGGTGTCTCTGTCACTCAGGGTTCGGGAATCAAGCATGGCGGCCCCGCCCTATCCGGTTTAGAGACGGAGACGATCCCGAGGGCGAGTGGGCAGATTCCTTCAAAGGAATACCGTATTCCGGCGGCAGCTTCCGAAGGCCCAGAAGCGCCGGAAATGCTGACGGACATGCTGCGACAAGCGTCCGTTTCGAAGGAACACCGTGCCTTGATGGTTACGGTGGTCGAAAAGGTTATATCCACGAAGAGCTGGTTGAACGAGGCCTTCATGAGCCTCCTAAGGGGTTTTGAGGTTTGTGATGTAGTTTTGCCAATTGAATAATATTGACAGAATGCACCTGTTGTATATGCAGTAGCCCCTGAGACTTGGATTGCCTTCCGATGGAAGCGATCGGAGGATCAAAAAGATATGCTTAGTTGCTAACCCTGATTTAACTTGGAATACAGGCTGCATCCCCTCCTGCGGCTACCCGAAATACGGAAGTGGCCGAACTGCAGCGAAAGCTGGATATTGCGGAATATGACATTGCATTGATCAACAGGCGTCTTGACGACTCGCAAGGTATATATGTCGAGCATTCCTTACACCAATGTGCTTGTGATGTAGGCCTGATGCCGAAAATGGTTTATATGAAATGTGCATGATTGCAGATGGTGCTACCGCCGTTGAAGCTCTTCGGGCGGAGCTAGCCCGGGCCAAGGAGAAGGCCTGGCGTAGTGATGCGACTGCCGAGAAGGCATCGGCTGATTTAAGAGCCGAACAAGCAGCTCGGCACCAAAGTGAGGAGAAAATATCCGCACTGGCGCTTGAATTGAAGAATACTGCCAGCCGATGTGAATTCCTTGAGAAGGAGAGTAAAGCCAAAATGGCTGAGCTTGATAAGGCCGTACGAGAGGCGAGTGAAGCTCGGTCTGAATCTAGGGCAGCTCGTGAAGAGATTCGACAGGCTAAGGAGATAGCGGCCGGTAAGCCCTTTTTGCTTCAGACCAAGTTTGGCGATCCGGACTATGCTTGGCTAAACCAGGTCTGGAGTTCTCCGACTGAATTTTTGGACTGCCAAAGAGTTCTTCCGATGCGGCACAATTTTACCGTGCACAAGAGGGGTATGTAACGGAGAAGCTTTTCTGGTCACAATTCGGCGCGTCGAAGCGCCCTCTATTGCTCAATGAACAGATGTCCCAGTGGGCTGAGCTTCATAAGATATCTGGCGATGCCATGAAGAACGTAATAATCCGGTTGTGGCTAAGTGAGCCTATTCCGAGTAGTTATTTTGTCCTGGTGTGGCGGCTTGTTGACACGGTGCCACATATCGATGCTGTGAAGCGGTCGGCGTGCATTGAGAGTGCACGGATGGCCTTTGCCCGAGTCAAAACATTTTGGGGAAAGATGAAGGCCATTGATGTTGCGGCAAGGAGTCCACCCAAGGGCCAGAACCGTAATGAGCCGGAGCACTATTTTGAAGACGTCTTGGATGCCGCCAGCTTGATAGAGGGTCAATGCTCGAAAGATATAATGTTTGAGTGATTTATATAATGATGTAACAGAAAACTTTATAGTTAATCTATTTATATTTTGCTCAAAAGCTTGAATTCCTCCTCTATGGCCGTTTTAGTATAATCTAAAAGTTTTCCAGTCATCGGCTTCAGCCCCCTCGTAGGAAGTTAGGGGTGTTCGGAAAATCATTTAATCACTCTTTATCCAACTTCTTGGTCCATAAAGGAGGTGATAAGGCGGCGAACCAGGCAATCGGATTATAGGGTGTTAACACTTTCACTTAGCCATAGGAGTTTTATGGTGGGGCTATGACATAGCCCCTGGTACGTATACGGCGCTTAGTGCCTTACATATGTTGATTTAAAAAAGATCCCTCGTGTGACACGGAGAATCGCTAAAGATTCGAATAAGTGGTCAAGTGGTTGACCAGCTCTCGCCGCATCATGACATTCGGTTTTCGGCTTTCTCTACTGAGGTGCTCATCCGGTCTAGGCCAGGGCACAATCGCAGTAGTTCTCCCTTTACTAGCCTAGCCGATAGAGCGGAACGTAGGGTAGCAAGCACAGGAGCTGGGCATCCCAACTATTGACCAAAGACAATGATTCAGAGCTGATGCATATAAGGCCAAACTTGCGACGCCGAAGTACACTATAGAGCTGTTTGGACTTTTACTGGCGGCTTGTTTGTTCCCATACCAGGCCCCTGGCAAGTTATGCCTAGGCGCGTCTTGTAAGGCAGCCATTACGGTCGGACTCATTGTAGAAAGAGCATAAAAGATTAGTTCAGATAAAGTATACTTGGAGTCGAGCAATATGCCAATGATAAATATATATATATATACAGAGTAAAAACCATAACCCAGCTATTTGACATGCTCGGGGTTGGGAACAGAGGAAAAAGGGCATGGTACATGCTCAAAAGAAAGAGTGCGGTCTACAAAAGCTTATTTTGGACCTCCTGTCGCACGTCTGCGCCGCCCATCCTCGGGGAGGGGAATCCTTAACGGGAGTGGCCCCGTAGGTGAGTGTGCGGATCCGAACTTCGAGAGAGTCTGATGTAGATGCTGTCCTGATGGTCACCTGTTTTTAAGAAATGATACAGAAAAATAGGAAAGACGGATAAGAATGTTACGGGGATTCTTGCAGGGTTGTCCATATTGTGCTGCCGCCGATGCCCATGGTATCTTGAGTGCATAGTGATGTATGCGTGGTGTGAACTTTGCCAGTACAGTAGGTGGGCGGCGGAAGCCGAACTGCTATTTCCGTTCTGGGAGTGGTCGAACTTCAGAGGGAAAGTGTTTCTGGCCCTTGGTGTTCGGCTGGCGAGCCGATCCGTCGTCTCTATCGCCTGGTGGCCTCCTCCCCTTGTGATCGGCGTTGAGCTTACCTGCCTGCTTGAGGACCCAACAGTTTCTGTTGGTATGATTAGCTAGCCTATCAGGGTGACCGTGAATCTGACAAGGTCTGTCCAATATCCTGTCAAGGGTGGATGGTCCATCCTGGTTTGCCTTTAGTGGCTTCTTCCGTTGACCGGGCTTCGGATTGTGAAATCCGGCGTTCACTGCTGTGTCGCATATATTACTGCGACTGTTGTGTTCGGTTCGTCGTGGCTTGCCGTTGCCGTCTAAAATTTCGGAAGTGCCCGGGTCGCTGGCGTTGTTGCTTTTACGAGCGAGCCAGTTGTCTTCTCCCGCACAAAAATGGGTCATTAGAGCGGTAAGCGCTGTCATGGACTTAGGTCCTTCCTGGCCGAGGTGACGCGCTAGCCATTCATCCCGGACGCCATGTTTGAAGGCTGTGAGGGCTTCTGCGTCTGGACAGTCGACAATTTGGTTCTTTTTGACTAAGAACCTAGTCCAGAGCTCCCTGGCTGACTCGCCGGGCTTCTGGATAATATGACTTAAGTCATCGACATCTAGCGGCCGGACATATGTTCGCTGGAAGTTGTCTCGAAAGGCGTTTTCCAAATCTTCCCAGCTACCAATAGAATTTTTTGGTAAACTGTTTAGCCAGTATCGAGCTGGCCCTTTAAGCTTGAGAGGTATGTATTTAATGGCATGAAGGTCGTCTCCGCGAGCCATGTGAATATGGAGGAGGTAATCCACAATCCATACCGCGGGATCTGTTGTTCCATCGTACGATTCGATGTTAATGGGTTTAAACCCGTCTGGAAATTCATGCTTCATTACCTCGTCAGTGAAGCAGAGAGGGTGTGCGGCTCCTCTATGTTGAGCCACACTATGAAGCACTTCCGGCGGACTCCGTTTACGGAGTTCGGACCGGGCATGGTCGGCTCTGTAGTGTCCGAATGGGTGACCATCATTGTCGGTCGGGGAGTTTCTCCGTGATCTGTACATCGATCTTGTGCGCCCTACTCTATCCTCCAGGTCTTGGTTGATGTCGCGAGTGTTCCCTCAAGCTGTTTCGCTCTTGATTTGACGGCCGGATGGGTTGGTATGTTGCTCTGCTTGGGCTGACGCTTTGTCTGGACCGAACTGTGGCCGGCCCGCCGCATTGTTCGACGGTGATGTGGGCTCCAACGCCCTGCCATCGTATTGAGGGAGCCACCTACTCTTGGGGTGGCTTTTGTCTAGGCTGCTAAGTCCGTATTCTTCGGCGGCCAAGACCTCGGTCCATCTGTCATTGAGCAAATCCTGGCTTGCTTGAAGCTGCAGCTGCTTCTTCCTCAGGCTCCTTGCCGTGGCTATAAGCCGGCGTTTAAAGCATTCCTGCTCAAGAGGCTCCTTAGGCACGATAAAATCCTCGCTGCCGAGGATCTCCTCTTCCTCGGAGGGTGGGAGATAATTGATGTCCTCCGAGTCTCCATATGTGGCCTGTTCATCAGGGCTGTCTTGCCCGCTTTCCCGTTCCTCCTGTTCGGTTCTACCTCAATAGGGTCTACATTGTCCGAAGTGTTGTCTTTTTTGGTGCTAGCAGTGTTTTCTCTTGGGCGATGTGGGTTGGAGCGGCGCCGTGGGTGCCGCTGTTCGGACTGTGTACCAAGAGGTTTATTCTCGACTGGATCCTTCTTATCATCGGGTGTGTCTATCATACACACATCATACCAGGAAGTGGCCATCCTGTGTCTAGCGGGTAGCGAGCTCTGGCCCCGCCCCTCATCGTCATCCATACCAGCAATGTCTTCGGAGTGGGGGTCAGGCATGTTCGTTGGGTCTTCGACGGTGGCTATAAAGTGGGTGGCGGGTGGGAAGCAAAATTCTCCCTCATCCGCCGTAAGTTCGAACCGAACATAGTTCGGCGGCGAGCCATCTGCCAGGGATAGGTTTTTTAATGAGTTTAGTAGGTCGCCCATGGGCGAGTGTTGGAAGAAATCTGCGGCGCTGAACTTGAAGATCGATAACCGATCGACTTTGGTATCCGCGGGCCCGCGGGGTTCGGAACTCGACGCCGGAGAAGAGTCCGGGGTTCCGTTGATGCAGATGCCGTACACAGTGGAATCTGCGAGCGGCTCCAACGCCGCAGAATCGGTAGCCCCTGCGATGGGGTTAAGCTTCCCATCTTCGGGGGACTTGATCTGCTCCGGATCTAAGTCCAGAGTTGCTACAGGAGCTCTCTCCTGGATGCGGCCCGATGACAGGTTTAAGCCATGTCCATCGGGGCAGCAGGGAGCGATTGCCGCGGTCTCGAATCCGTCGAAGATCAAGTCTCCACGGATGTCCGCAACGTAGTTTAAGCTTCCGAATCTGACTTGATGGCCAGGGGCGTAGCTGTCGATCTACTCCAGATGGCCAAGCGAGTTGGCCTGCAGTACGAAGCCGCCGAACACGAAGATCTGTCCGGGGAGAAAGGTTTCTCCCTGGACAGCGTCATCATCGACGATTGAAGGGGCCATCAAACCTTTTGACGACGGCACAGTGGAACTCTCAATGAAAGCACCAATGTCGGTGTCAAAACCGGCGGATCTCGGGTAGGGGGTCCCGAACTGTGTGTCTATGATGGATGGTAACAGGAGACGGGGGACACGATGTTTACCCAGGTTCGGGCCCTCTCTACGGAGGTAATACCCTACTTCCTGCTTGATTGATCTTGATGAATATGAGTGTTACAAGAGTTGATCTACCACGAGATCGTAATGGCTAAACCCTAGAAGTCTAGCCTATGTGGATATGGTAATGAATGTGTCCTATCCGGACTATTCTCTCCGGTTTATATAGACACCGGAGAGATCTAGGGTTACATGGAGTCGGTTACATAAGAAAGAATCTTCACAGCTGGTCGCCTAGCTTGCCTTCCATGCCAAGGAAAGTTCAATCCAGACACGAGTATGGTCTTCGGTCTTCATGTCTTCTCAACCCATCAGTCCGGCCAATGGATAACAGGCTGGACGCCCGAGGACCCCTTAGTCCAGGAACCCCTCACACGTACCCTCGTAGACTGAAAGCGGAAGCGTTATGACAACGCGGTTGATGTAGTCATACGTCTTCACGATCCAACCGATCCTAGTACCGAAAGTACGGCACCTCCGTGATCTGCACACGTTCGTCTCGGTGACGTCCCACGAACTCTCGATCTAGCTGAGTGTCGAGGGAGAGCTTCGCCAGCATGACGGCGTGATGACGGTGATGATGAAGCTACCGACGCAGGGCTTCGCCTAAGCACTACAACGATATGACCGAGGTGGCTTATGGTGGAGGGGGCACCGCACACGGCTAAGACAATGTCTGTTGTTGTGTTCTAGGGTGCCCCTGCCCCCATATATAAAGGAGCAAGGGGGGAGGCCGGCCAGCCCTTGGGGCGCGCCAAGGAGGGGAGGAGTCCTCCTCCTAGTAGGAGTAGGACTCCCCCTTTCCTAGTACAACTAAGAGGAAGGGGGAAGGAAGGAGAGGGAGAGAGGGAGGGAAAGAGGGTGCGCCGCCCCCCTCCGTGTCCAATTCGGACTCTTCGAGGGGGGGGCAGCCCTAGGTCTCCTCCTCTCTCTCACAAGGCCCATGTAGGCCCATTAGTTCCCCCGGGGGTTCCGATAACCCCCCGGCACTCCGATAATTATCTGATGACCCCCGGATCTCATCCGGTGTCCGAATATAGTCATCCAAAATATCAATATTTATGTCTCGACCATTTCAAGACTCCTCGTCATGTCCGTGTTCACATCCGGGACTCCAAACTACCTTCGGTACATCAAAACACATAAACTCATAATACCAATCGTCATCGAACGTTAAGCGGGCGGATCCTACAGGTTCGAGAACTATGTAGACATGACCGAGACTCATCTCCGGTCAATAACCAATAGCGGAACCTGGATGTTCATATTTTCTCCCACATATTCTACGAAGATCTTTATCGGTCAAACCGCATAACGATATAAATTGTTCCCTTTGTCATCGGTATGTTACTTGCCCGAGATTCGATCATCGGTATCTCAATACCTAGTTCAATCTCATTACCGGCAAGTCTCTTTACTCGTTCCGTAATGCGTCATCCCGCAACTAACTCATTAGTCACATTGCTTGCAAGGCTTATAGTGATGTGCATTACCGAGAGGGCCCAGAGATACCTCTCCGACAATCGGAGTGACAAATCCTAATCTCGATCTATGCCAACTCAACAAGTACCATCGGAGACACCTATAGAGCACCTTTATACTCACCCAATTACATTGTGACGTTTGGTAGCACACTAAGTGTTCCTCCGGTATTCGGGAGTTGCATAATCTCACAGTCATAGGAACATGTATAAGCCATGAAGAAAGCAATATCAACATACTAAATGATCAAGTGCTAAGCTAACGAAATGGGTCAAGTCAATCACATCATTCTCTAATGATGTGATCCCGTTTAATCAAATGACAACTCATGTCTATGGCTAGGAAACTTAACCATCTTTGATTAACGAGCTAGTCAAGTAGAGGCATACTAGTGACATTTTGTATGTCTATGTATTCACACATGTACTAAGTTTACGGTTAATACAATTCTAGCATGAATAATAAACATTTATCATGATATAAGGAAATATAAATAACAACTTTATTATTGCCTCTAGGGCATATTTCCTTCAGTCTCCCACTTGCACTAGAGTCAATAATCTAGTTCACATCACCATGTGATTTAACACCAATAGTTCACATCACCATGTGATTAGTTCACATCGCCATGTGACTAATACCCAAAGGGTTTTACTAGAGTCAATAATCTAATTCACATCGCTATGTGATTAACACCCAAAGAGTACTAAGGTGTGATCATGTTTTGCTTCTGAGAGAAGCTTAGCCAATGGGTGTTTCACATTCAGAGCCGTATGTATTTTGCAAATTGCTATGTATACAATGCTCTGCACGGAGCTACTCTAGCTAATTGCTCCCACTTTCAATATGTATCCAGACTGAGACTTAGAGTCATCTGGATCATTGTCAAAGCTTGCATCGGTGTAACACTTTACGACGAACTCATTATCACCTCCATAACCGAGAAATATCTCCTTATTTCACTAAGGATATTTTTTACTGCTGTCTAGTGATCCACTCCTGGATCACTATTGTACCCTCTTGCCAAACTCATGGTGAGGTTCACAATAGGTCTGGTACACAGCATGACATACTTTATAGAACCTATGACTGAAGCATAGGGAATGAATTTCCATTCTCTTTCTATTTTCTGCAGTGGTCGGGCATTGAGTCTGACTCAACTTCACACCTCGCAACACAGGCAAGAACTCCTTCTTCGACTGTTCCATTTTGAACTACTTCAAAATCTTGTCAAGGTATGTACTCACTGAAAAAACTTATCAAGCGTCTTGTTCTATCTCTATTGATCTTGACGCTCAATATGTAAGCAGCTTCACCGAGGTCTTTCTTTGAAAAACTCCTTTCAAACACTCCTTTATGCTTTCCAGAAAAATTCTACATTATTTACGATCAACAATATGTCATTCACATATACTAATCAGAAATGTTGTAGTGCTCCCACTCACTTTATTGTAAATACAGGCTTCTCAAAAAGTTTGTATAAAACCATATGCTTTGATCACACTATCAAAACGTATATTCCAACTCCGAGATGCTTGCACCAGTCCATAGATAGATCGTTGGAGCTTGCACACTTTGTTAGCACCTTTAGGATTGACAAAACCTTCTTGTTGTATCATATACAACTCTTCTTTAAGAAATCCATTAAGGATTGCAGTTTTGACATCCATTTGCCAGATTTCATAAAATGTGGCAATTGCTAACATGATTCAGATAGACTTAGGCATCGCTACGAGTGAGAAAATCTCATCGGAGTCAACACCTTGAACTTGTCGAAAACCTTTTGCGACAATTCGAGCTTTGTAGATAGTAACACTACTATCAGCATCCATCTTCCTCTTGAAGATCCCTTTATTCTCAATGGCTTGCTGATCAACGGGGAATCCACCAAAGTCCGCACTTTCTTCTCATACATGGATTCTATCTCAGATTTTATGGCCTCAATCCATTTTGCGGAATCTGGGCTCATCATCGCTTCCTCATAGTTCGTAGGTTTGTCATGGTCAAGTAACATGACCTCCAGAACAGGATTACCATACCACTCTGGTGTAGATCTTACTCAGGTTGACCTACGAGGTTCGGGAGTAACTTGATCTGAAGTTTCATGATCATCATCATTAGCTTCCTCACTAATTGGTGTAGGAATCACTGGAACAGATTTCTGTGATGAACTACTTTCCAATAAGGGAGCAGGTATAGTTACCTCATCAAGTTCTACTTTCCTCCCACTCACTTCTTTTGAGAGAAACTCCTTCTGTAGAAAGGATCCACTTTTAGCAACAAAAATCTTGCCTTCGGATCTGTGATAGAAGGTGTACCCAACAGTTTCCTTTTGGGTATCCTATGAAGACACAGTTCTCCAATTTGGGTTTTTAGCTTATCACGTTGAAACTTTTTCACATAAGCATCGCAACCCCAAATTTTAAGAAACGACAGCTTAGGTTTCTTGCTAAACCACAGTTCATACGGTGTCGTCTCAACGGATTTTTAGATGGTGCCCTATTTAACGTGAATGCATCTATCTCTAATGCATAACCCCAAAACGATAGTGGTAATTCGGTAAGAGACATCATAGATTTCACCATATCTAATAAAATATGGTTATGACGTTCGGACACACCATTACACTGTGGTGTTCCAGGTGGCGTGAGTTGCGAAACAATTCCACATTGTTTCAAATGAAGACCAAACTCGTAACTCAAATCTTCGTTTCCGTGATCAGATCATAGAAACTTTATTTTCTTGTTACGATGATTTTCCACTTCACTCTGAAATTCCTTGAACTTTTCAAATGTTTCAGACTTATGTTTCATCAAGTAGATATACCCATATCTGCTCAAATCATCTGTGAAGGTTAGAAAATAATGATACCCGCTGTCGGTGTCAAAACCAGCGGATCTCGGGTAGGGGGTCCCGAACTGTGCGTCTGAGGTCGATGGTAACGGGAGACAGGGGACACAATGTTTACCCAGGTTCGGGCCCTCTCCATGGAGGTAATACCTTACTTCCTGCTTGATTGATCTTGATGAATATGAGTATTACAAGAGTTGATCTACCACGAGATCGTAATGGCTAAACCCTAGAAGTCTAGCCTGTATGACTATGGTAATGTATATCTTCCCTCCGGACTAAGTCCTTCGGTTTATATAGACACCGAGAGGATTTTGGGTTACACTAGGTCGGTTACAAAGAAAGGAATGTACATATTTGATCGCCAAGCTTGCCTTCCACGCCAAGGAGAGTCCTATCCGGACACAGGTGCAGTCTTCGGTCTTCGTATCTTCACAGCCCATCAGTCCGGCCCATGGCTAACAGGCCGGATGCCCGAGGACCCCTTCGTCCAGGATACCCTCAGTAGCCCCAGAACGTGGCTTCAATGATGAGGAGTCCAGCGCGCAGATTTGTCTTCGGCATTGCAAGGCGGGTTCCCCCTTTCCGGATACTTCACAATGGTCTTCGGACGATCGAGTCCGGCTCTGCAACACAAGTAGCATATACTTCCACAGAGGGCATAATAATTTATAAATCAAATCCTCTGGCAACTTTTTTTACAACATGACATTACATCAGTCCGGTCATTATTTCGAACCCTTTTTTCGCCTGCTGCCCCACGTTTCGAGGCGCTGTTGTCATTGGCACATCTTATCCAAGCAGAGATCGTGTCACCTTATTAAGGGATTCTTTATCGACACAGACGTGGGTAACCCAACCATCTTCAGGGTACAACTCCTTGGGAATAGGCAAATTTTTAAGGCCCGGGAGGAGGCGTTCGATATCCACGGCCTTTATAAAGGGGCACCGACCCGTCTTTCTTCTCCACGCTTGCTTCTTCCTCAACTCTTACTACCTCGTGTTCCAACACCCAGGTTTCAATCTCCGCAAGCCTCAGTCATGTCCGGATCCAACCATCAAGGCCGGTGGGTGGCTTCTTCTATCACAGAGGAGGATATCGTGAAGCTTCGGGCGGCAAGATATCTGACCGCAGAAATCCTCCATCAGCTTCCCATGGAAGGGCAGGTTATCCCTACCCCCAGATTCAGCGAGAGGGCCATGTTCGTGTCCCACTTCCTCCGAGGATTAGGGTTCGCCCTTAATCCCTTCGTCTGGGGCTCATGTTCTATTATGGACTTGATTTTCACGATCTCGCCCCAAACTCTGTTCTTCTCATCTCGGCGTTTATCGTCACGTGCGAAGCCTTCCTCCGAACTCCTCCGCACTTCGGCTTGTGGCTCAAGACCTTCAATGTGAAGTCGCAAGTGATAGAGGGGGAGCAGGCGGAGTGTGGTGGTGCCTCAGTGAGCAAGCTTACCAGCGCTGCTTGGCTAAAAGGATCCTTCAAAGAATCTTCCGACTTATGGCAGCAGGAGTGGTTCTATATCACCGAGCCCCGTGGTTCCAAGTGGGTAGCTGCGCCTGTGTTCCGATCCAGCCCCTCAATTCAGCTTGCATCGTGGATTAATAAGGGGTTGGACTGGGGATCAGTTGACAAAGTGCGGACTCTGCAGAGTCGCATCCGAAGCCTCATTGAGAAGGATATCGATCTTGTCAACGTTATTCAGGTAATGCTAGTCCGCCAGACCCTGCCGTGCCAGCGACGGCCTCTTCGTATGTGGGAGTTTAACCCAGAAGGGCCACTGACTCTTCAGCACTTCTTCGGCACTACGCATGAAGGAATGTGGAAATTATTTTTCGGGAAACAAAAACAATGGCCGGACACCACCAAAGATACCGGCCTTGACTGTAACCATCCGGACACCGCGGTAAGTATCCGTCCACCGAACACCTCCTAATCAAGTATCCTGTGGTAAGACACTAAGCAAACCATCCTTTTCCAGGGATGGATAAAGAAAGCGGAACGGATTAGGTGTCCGGCCCCTCTTCCCGAAGACTCAGCGGACCCCGTGTTAACAAGGATGCTGGTACAGGCACTGTACCAGGCGCCGGTAGAGGAGGGCAAGGTGGAAAGTAGGAAGACCCGGGATGACCTTCGTTCCGGAGGTAAATTAGATACCGCGTCCGGAGAAATCGACATTTCCTCGCCCGAGGACAAAGGCGAAGGAGAATCAAGTATCCCTTCTCCACTCAGGAAGAAAAGGGCCGCCTCCGAAGGTTGGGAGGGGCGGTCTCCCAAGAGGGGCAAGATGCCACCGTCGGGCAGCTCGCGATTGGAAGGCGACACCGTTGAACAGCTCCGTCGTGAGGACAAGCCCTCGACCAAATCGTAAGTGAATCTGGGGTGCTTTGATCGCATCCCGTTCCTTTCGTGTTACCGAAGAGATATGTGACGTGCCTGTGTATTTTTACAGTTCGGCACAGAGTTTTCCTGGGCAATCCTCTTCTTCGGGAGATCTCCTCCCAGAGATGATGGAAAGCGAGACGCCTCCCCCGACCTCCTCGCCCAATAAGGCGGACGACTCCGAAGTGTCACCTCGGAGGGTTTTTCTTGATCAACAAGCGGTGCGGGGGATGAAAAAGGCAGTACCAGAAGGTGGACCTTCGATCGTCCGGGATTCAGGGGCCAACAATGAAGGCCCCGGACTATCCGGTTTTCAGCCAACGATGATTCTGGAGAAGGGTGAACGGGTTCCTACAACAGCTTCCGGAGACCCGGCGGCGCCGGATATGTTGAGGGATATGCTGCGAAAAGCATCTGTCTCGGAGGAACAACGTACCTTGATGGGTACGGTGGTTGAGAAGATTCTGTCCGCGAAGAGCGGATTGAATGAAGCCTTCATGAGCCTGCTAAGAGGCTTCGAGGTTTGTGATGTAATATGTTCAACTATATTTTATTTGCGAAAATGCACCTGTGTATAGGTAGTAGCCCCTGAGACTTGGGTTGGCTTCCCATGGGAGGCGAACGGAGGATCAAGAAGAAACACTCAAGGACTAATCTGGTTAATTGGAACACAGGATGCCTCCCCCCTGGCTACTTCCCGGACTACGGATATTGCCAAGCTACAGCGGAAGCTTGATGTGGCATGGGATGATATTGCGTTAATCAATATGCGTCTTGACGAGCCGCAAGGTATTATTCGGAGCAGTCCTTACACATACATGTTTGTAATATAGGCGTGACGCTGAAAGTTGCATACTGGGAAATGCATGGCTGCAGATGGTGCTGCCGCAGTTGAGGTTCTTCGGGCAGAGCTAGCCCGGGCCAAGGAGCAGGCCCGGTTTAGTAATGCGGCTGCCGAAAAGGCATCGGCCGAACAGGCTGCCAGGCGCCAAGACAAGGAGAAGATATCCATGATGGCCCTCGAATTGAAGGATGCTGCTGGCCGCTGTGAATTCCTTGAGAAGGAAAATAAAGCCAAAACAGCTGAACTTGACAAGGCCTTACAAGAGGCGAAGGAAGCGCGGTCCGAGTCTAGAGCGGCCCAGGAGGAGATGCGGCAAGCTGGGAGATCGCAGCTGGTAAACCCTTTTTATTACAGACTAAGTTCGGTGATCCGAACTATGCTCAGCTTAACCAAGTGTGGAGTTCTCCAGACGAGTTTTTAGACTTGCCGAAGAGTTCTTCCGATGCGGCGCAGTTTTACCAAGCGCGAGAGGGGTATGCAACGGAGAAGCTTTTCTGGTCACAATTTGGCGCATCAAAGCGCCCTCTGTTGCTAAATGAACAGATGTCCCAATGGGCTAAGCTTCATAGGATATCCGGCGCTGCCATGAAGAATGTCGTAATCCGGTTGTGGCCGACTGAGCCTATTCCGAATAGCTACTTCGGCTTGCTGCAGTGGCTTGTTGATGCGGCGCCACGTATCGACGTTGTTAAGCGGTCGGCGTGCATTGAGGGTGCACGGATGGCCTTTGCCTGTGTCAAGACATACTGGGGGAAGATGAAGGCCATCGATGTTGCGGCAAAGAGTCCACCCAAGGGCAGGGACCATCACGCACCGGAGCATTACTTTGAGGACGTCTTAGAGGCTGCCCGCTTGATAGAGGGTCAATGCTCGAAAGACATAATATTCGAGTGAGGTGTATGGAAATTGTAAAAGACAATTTTATATTTAATCTGTTTTTATGTTTTGCTTGAAAGCTTTTGTTCCTCCTGTGCGGCCGTTTTTATATAATCTGAAAGTTTTCCAGTCGTCGGCTTTAGCCCCTCGTAGGAAGTACGGGGGTGTTCGGAAAAGCATTTGATCACTCTTGACCCAACGTCTTTGTCCATGAAGGAGGTGACAATGCGGCGAACCAGGCAATCAGACTATAGGGCGTTAACACTTTCACTTAGCCATAGAAGTTCTATGGTGGGTCTACGATATAGCCCCTGGTATGTACGCGGCTTATTTTAATACGCTGCATTGCAAAATTGATCTGAAAAAGATCCTTCGTATGACACGGAGAGAATCGCTAAAGATTCCGATAAGTCGTCGAGTGGTTGACCAGCTCTGGCCGCATCATGACAGTCAGTTTTCGGCTTTCTCTACTGAGGTGCTTGACCAGATGAAACGGAAGCACAACCACAGTAGTTCTCCCTTTACTACCCTAACCGATAGAGCGGAACGTAGGGTAGCAAGCATAGGAGCCGGGCAACCCAACTATTGACCCAAGACATGATTTGGAGCTGATGCATATAAGGCCAAACTCGCGATGCCGAAGTACGCTATAAAGCTGTTCGGACTTGCCGGGAACTCATTTGTTCCCATACCGAGCCCCTGGCAAGTTATGCCCAGGTGTGTGTATGTAAAACAACCATAGGAGCAAAAATTCGGGTCGATTAGGAAAAAGTCAATGCTGAACACTGTTACTTTTACTGAGAGATGAGTGATATGCCAATTATTATATAGATAACAAAGCCGCAAACGTGGCTATTTGACATGCCAGGGGCCAAAGGCTAAGGAAAAAGGCATGTTACATGCTCGAAATAGAGAGCGCGGTCTACAAAAAGTTGTTTTGGACCTCCTGTCGCACGTCTGCGCCGCCTGTCCTCGGTTAAGGGACTCCTTGGCAGGAATAACCCTTGGATGATTGTACGAACCCGAACTCTGGTAGAGTCCGCGGGGTGACTGGCCCTTGAGCTACCTGTGGAGGGGATAATAAAAAGGAAAAATGACAGTTAGAAAAGTAGGGGGGTTGCAGGCCCAACCGTATTGTGCTTCCGCCGATGCCCAGGGTATTTCAAGTGCATAATTATGTATGTGCGGTACCCACTTCGAGGGCATATTAGGAGAACGGAGGAAGCCGAATTGCTAGTCCAATATAGACATTGATCGGTCATGTTGAATGGACACTGGCGGCATGATGGCCGACGTGGTATGCGGCGTGATAAGGCCGCTGTGTAGTTCGGCTGAGGTAGCCGTAGTATGATCTCCTGTACGGAGGGAGTGTTCCATGCGCTCACCCCTAGGGGTGTGTGTCGTGTATACCACATTTACTATTTTTGCTTCGGGGGGAAACTGCTTCTAACCCCCGTTGTTCGGTTGGTGAGCCTCTTCGTCGTCGCTATCGCCGGGCGGCCTCTTCCCCTTGAGTTCGGCATTTAACTTGCCGGCCTGTTTGAAGACTCAACAACTTTTGCTGGTATGATTAGCTGGTTTATTGGGGTGGCCATGAATCTGGCAGGGTCTATCCAATATTTTGTCTAAATTGGATGGCCCGTCTTTGTTTGCCGTAAATGGCTTTTTCCGTTGGCCGGGTTTGGGGCCGCTGAAGCCAGCGTTGACCGCTGTGTCCTGTGTGCCTTCATTATTATTGCGACGTTTGTTTTGAGTGCACCGTGGCTTTCCATTACCGTCCCTCACTTCGAAGGTGCCCGGATCGCTGGTGCTAGTGCTTCTACGGGTGAGCCAGCTGTCTTCTCCCGCGCAAAAGCGGGTCATCAGAGCAGTAAGGGCTGACATAGACTTTGTTTTTTCCTGACCGAGGTGGCAGGCAGGCCACTCGTCCCGGACGCTATGTTTGAAGGCCGCGAGGGCTTCTGCGTCCGGACAGTCAACAATTTGGTTCTTTTTAACTAAGAACCTAGTCTAGAGCTTTCTGGCTGACTCTCCGGGCTGCTGGACAATGTGACTTAAGTCATCGGCATCCGGTGGCCGGACATATGTTCCTTGGAATTTGTTGTGAAAGGCGTCTTCCAAATCTTTGAGCTGCCAATAGAATTTTCCGGCAGACTGTTTAACTAGTACCGAGCTGGTCCTTTGAGTTTTAGTGGTAGGTATTTGATGGCATGAAGGTCATCTCCGCGGGCCATGTGGATATGGAGGAGGAATTCCTCGATCCATTCCGCGGGATCCGTTGTTCCGTCGTATGATTCGATATTCATGGGTTTGAACCCGTCTGGGAATTCATGCTCCATTACTTCGTCTGTGAAGCAAAGAGGGTGTGCGGCGCCTCTATATTGGGCCACACTGCGACGTACCTCCGATGGAGTCCATTTGCAGTTTTCGGCCCGGGCGTGGCTAGGTTTGTCATGTCCGAATAGGTAGCCGTTGTCGCGTGTCGAGGCACGTCCTCGCGATCCATAGATCGATCTTGTGTGTCCTGCTCTACTGTCCAAGTCCTGCCGAAGGTCGTAAGTACAACCCCGATCTGTTTTATTCTTGCCTTTACGGCGAGGTGGGCGGTCTGGTGTTCGGATTGAGTTGCCGCTTTATCCCGACCAAGTTGTGGTCGGCCTGCCGCATTGTGCGATGATGGTACGGGCTCCAGCGCCTCGTCATCGAACTGAGGTAGCAATCTACGCTTCGTGTAATTTTTGGCTGGGCCACTAAGGCCGTATTCTTTGGCGGCCAGGACTTCGGTCCATCTATCATTGAGCAGATCTTGGTCCGCTTGAAGCTGCAGCTGCTTCTTTTTCAGGCTCTTTGCAGTGGCTATTAGCCGGCGTTTAAAGCTCTCCTGCTCGAGAGGTTCCTCAGGCACGATGAAATCCTCGTTGCCGAGGCTCTCCTCCTTCTCGGAGAGCGGAAGATAATTACTGTCCTCCGAGTCTTCGTGTATGGCCTGTTCATCAGGGCCAACTTGCCCATTTTCCCGTTCCTCATGTTCGGAGGTTATCTTGACAGGGTCTTCATTATTTTCGGCATCGTCCGGAGTATTATTTTTTCTGGTGCCAGTATTGCAGTCTTTAGAACGGTGTGACTTAGAGCGGCACCGAGGAAGCCGACGCTTGGGCTGTCTCTCAGGAGGTTTGTCCTCAACTGGATCCTCTTTGTTGTCGTTAGTTTTTTTAGGTGTATCCACCATGTATACGTCGTAGGAAGAAGTGGCCGTCCGTCGTCCAGTGAATGGCGGGTTTTGGCCTTGCTCCTTGTCGGCATCATCGTCCATACTGAAGATGTCCTCAGAGTCGTAATCAAGCATGTCGGTTAAGTCCTCGATAGTGGCTATGAAGTGGGTGGCGGGTGGAAAGCAAAATTCCCCATCATCAGCCTCTAGTTCGAACCATACATAGTTCGACTGTGAGTCCCCTACCAAGGACAGATTCTTTAGTGAGTTTAGCACATCGCCAAAGGGCGAACATTGGAAGATGTCTGCGGCACTGAACTCAAAGATTGATAAGCGGTCAAGTTCGGCGTCCGCGGATGCACGTGGCTCGGAATTTATGACCAGAGACGAGTCCGGAGTTCCGGTAACAAAGGCATCATGTGGCTTTAGGTCTATGTCGGCTCCAACGCTGTGGAATCTATGGCCTCCATGGTGGGGTTGAGCTTCCCATCCTCGGATGGCATGATCTGCTCCGGATCTAAGGCCAGAGCAATTACGGGAGTGATCTCTTGAGTGTGGTCCGACAATAGATTTAGATCGTGTGCATCGTTGTGACAGGGAGCGACTGCTGCGGTCTCGAATCCGGTGAAGATCAAGTGTCCACGGATGTCCGCAACGTAGTTCAAGCTTCCAAATCTGACCTGATGGCCAGGGGCGTAGCTAACGATCTGTTCCAGATGGCCAAACGAGTTGGCCCGTAGTGCGAAGCCGCCGAATACGAAGATTTGTCCGGGGAGAAAGGTTTCTCCTTGGACAGCGTCATTGTAGACAATTGAAGGGGCCATCGAAACCTTTTGGGGTGGCACAGTGGAACTCTCAATGAAAGCACCAATGTCGGTGTCAAAACTGGCGGATCTCGGGTAGGGGGTCCCGAACTGTGCGTCTGAGGTCGATGGTAACAGGAGACAAGGGACACGATGTTTACCCAGGATCGGGCCCTCTCTATGGAGGTAATACCCTACTTCCTGCTTGATTTATCTTGATGAATATGAGTATTACAAGAGTTGATCTATCACGAGATCGTAATGGCTAAACCCTAGAAGTCTCGCCTGTATGACTATGGTAATGTATATCTTCCCTCCGGACTAAGTCCTTCGGTTTATATAGACACCGAGAGGATGTAGGGTTACACAAGGTCGGTTACAAAGAAAGGAATCTACATATTTGATTGCCAAGCTTGCCTTCCACACCAAGGAGAGTCCGATCTGGACACAGGTGCAGTCTTCGGTCTTCATATCTTCATAGCCCATCAGTCCGGCCCATGGCTAACAGGCCGGACGCCCGAGGACCCCTTAGTCCAGGACTCCCTCACCTGCCGCGAGCCTCAACACTCATCGGATCGCATACATAAGTATGTATTATTTCCAATAAGTCAGTTGCTCGCTCCATTGTTCCAGAGAACGGAGTCTTAGTCATCTTGCCCATGAGGCACGGTCCGCAAGCATCAAATGATTCATAATCAAGTGATTCTGAAAGTCCATCAACATGGAGTTTCTTCATGCGCTTTACACCAATATGACCTAAACGACAGTGCCACAAATATGTTGCACTATCATTATCAACTTTGCATCTTTTGGCATCAATATTATGAATATGTGTATCATTATGATCGAGATTCATTAAACCATTTAGATTAAGTGTATGACCATAGAAGGTTTTATTCATGTAAACAGAACAACAATTATTCTTTGACTTAAATGAATAACCGTTTTGCAATAAACATGATACAATCATATTCATGCTCAACGCAAACACCAAATAACATTTATTTTGGCCCAACACTAATCTCGAAGGTAGAGGGAGTGTGCGCTGGTGATCTTATCAACCTTGGAATCATTTCCAACACATATCGTCACTTTGCCCATAACTAGTCTGTGTTTATTCAGCAACTCCTGTTTTTAGTTACTACTCTTAGCAACTAAACATGTATCAAATACTGAGGGTTGCTATAAACACTAGTAAAGTACACATCAATAACATGCATATCAAATATGCCTTTGTTCACTTTGCCATCCTTCTTATCCGCCAAGTATCTAGAGCAGTTCCACTTCCAGTGACCATTTCCTTTGTAGTAGAAGCACTCAATTTTAGTCTTGGGTCTAGCTTTGGGCCTCTTCATGGGAGTGGCAACTTGCTTGCCATTCTTCTTGAACTTCCCTTTCTTTACCTTGCCCTTTTACTTGAAACTAGTGGTCTTGTCAACCATCAACACTTGATGCTTTTTCTTGATTTCTACCTTCACCAATTTCAGCATTGCCAAGAGCTAGGGAATCATTTTCGTTATCCCTTGCATATTATAGTTCATCACGAAGTTCTATTAACTTGGTGATAGTGACTAGAGAACTCTGTCAATCACTATCTTATCTGGAAGATTAACTCCCACTTGATTCAAGTGATTGTAGTACTCAGACATTCTGAGCACATGCTCACTTGTTGAGCTATTCTCCTCCATCTTGTAGGCAAAGTACTTTGTCAGAGGTCTCATACCTCTTAACACGGGCATTAGTCTGAAATACCAATTTCAACTCTTGGAACATGTCATATGCTCCATGTCGTTCAAAACATTTTTGAAGTCCTGGTTATAAGCCGTAAAGCATGGTGCACCAAACTATCAAGTAGTCATCATACCGAGCTTGTCAAACGTTCGTAACGTCTGCATCTGCTCCTGCAATAGGTCTGTCACCTAGTGGTGCATCAAGAACATAATTCTTCTGTGCAGCAATAAGGATAATCCTCAGATCACGGACCAAGTCCGCATCATTGCTACTATCATCTTTCAACATAGTTTTTCTCTAGGAACATATCAAAAATAAACGGAGAGCAACATCGCGAGCTATTCATCTACAACATAGATATGATAATACTATCTGGACTAAGTTCATGATAAATTAAAGTTCAATTAATCATATTACTAAAGAACTCCCACTTAGATAGACATCCCTCTAGTCATCTAAGTGATCACGTGATCCAAATCAACTAAACCATGTCTGATAATCACGTGAGATGGAGTAGTTTTGAATGGTGAACATCACTATGTTGATCATATCTACTATATGATTCATGCTCGACCTTTCGGTCTCCAGTGTTCCGAGGCCATATCTGCATATGCTAGGCTCCTCAAGTTTAACCCGAGTATTCCGCGTGTGCAAAACTGGCTTGCACCCATTGTATGTGAACGTAGAGATTATCACACCCGATCATCACGTGGTGTCTCGGCACAACGAACTGTCACAATGGTGCATACTCAGGGAGAACACTTATACCTTGAAATTTAGTGAGAGATCCTCTTATAATGCTACCGCCGAACTAAGCAAAATAAGATGTATAAAAGATAAATATCACATGCAATCAAAATATGTGACATGATATGGCCATCATCATCTTCTGCCTTTGATCTCCATCTCCAAAGTACCGTCATGATCTCCATCGTCACCGCCATGACACCATGATCTCCATCATCTTGATGTCTATCAACATGTCGTTACATGGTCGTCTCGCCAACTATTTCTTTTGCAACTATTGCTATCGCATAGCGATAAAGTAAAGCAATTATATGGCACTTGCATCTTATGCAATAAAGAGACAACCATAAGGCTCCTGCCAGTTGCCGATAACTTTAAAAAAACATGATCATATCATACAACAATTTATATCTCATCACGTCTTGACCATATCACATCACAACATGCCCTGCAAAAACAAGTTATACGTCCTCTACTTTGTGGCTGCAAGTTTTACGTGGCTGCTACGGGCTTAGCAAGAACCGTTCTTACCTATGCATCAAAACCACAACGATTTTTCGTCAAGTGTGCTATTTTAACCTTCAACAAGGATCGGGCGTAGTCACACTCGATTCAACTAAAGTTGGAGAAACTGACACCCGCCAGCCACCTGTGTGCAAAGCACGTCGGTAGAACCAGTCTCGCGTAAGCGTACGCATAATGTCGGTCCGGGCCGCTTCATCCAACAATACCGCCGAATCAAAGTATGACATGCTGGTAAGCAGTATGACTATTATCGCCCACAACTCTTTGTGTTCTACTCGTGCATATAACATCTACGCATAGACCTGGTTCGGATGCCACTGTTGGGGAACGTAGTAATTTCAAAAAAATTCCTACGCACACGCAAGATCATGGTGATGCATAGCAACGAGAGGGGAGAGTGTAGTCCACGTACCCTCGTAGACCGAAAGCGGAAGCGTTGTGACAACGCGGTTGATGTAATCGTACGTCTTCACGATCCGAACGATCCTAGTACCGAAAGTACGACACCTTCGCGATCTACACACGTTCGGCTCGGTGACGTCCCACGAACTCTCGATCCAGCTGAGTGTCGTGGGAGAGCTTCGTCAGCATGATGGCGTGATGACGGTGATGATGAAGCTACCGGCGCAGGGCTTCGCCTAAGCATTGCAACAATATGACCGAGGTGGATTATGGCGGAGGGGGGCACCGCACACGGCTAAGACAATGTCTGTTGTTGTGTTCTAGGGTGCCCCTGCCCCCGTATATAAAGGAGCAAGGGGGGAGGCCGGCCGGCCCTTGGGGCGCACCAAGGAGGGGAGGAGTCCTTCTGCTAGTAGGAGAAGGACTCCCCCTTTCCTAGTCCAACTAGGAGGAGGAAGGGGGAAGGAAGGAGAGGGAGAGAGGAAGGGAAAGAGGGGGCGCCGCCCCCCTCCTTGTCCAATTCAGGCTCCACAAGGGGGGGGCAGCGGCCGGCCCTAGTCCTCCTCCTCTCTCTCCCACAAGGCCCATGTACGCCCATTAATTCCCCCGGGGGTTCCGATAACCCCCCGGCACTCCTATAATTATCCGGTGACCCCCGGAACTCATCCGTGCTCGAATATAGTCATCCAATATATCAATCTTTATGTCTCGACCATTTCGAGACTCCTCGTCATGTCCGTGATCACATCCGGGACTCCGAACTACCTTCGGTACATCAAAACACATAAACATATAATATCGATCGTCACCGAACTTTAAGCGTGCGGACCCTACTGGTTTGAGAACTATGTAGACATGACCGAGACTCATCTCCGGTCAATAACCAATAGCGGAACCTGGATGTTCATATTGGCTCCCACATATTCTACGAAGATCTTTATCGGTCAAACCGCATAACGATATACGTTGTTCCCTTTATCATCGGTATGTTACTTGCCCGAGATTTGATCGTCGGTATCTCAATACCTAGTTAGATCTCGTTACCGGCAGTCTCTTTACTCGTTCCGTAATGCATCATCCCGCAACTAACTCATTAGTCACATTGCTTGCAAGGCTTATAGTGATGTGCATTACCGAGAGGGCCCAGAGATACCTCTCCGACAATCAGAGTGACAAATCCTAATCTCGATCTAAGCCAACTCAACAAGTACCATCGGGGACACCTGTAGAGCACCTTTATAATCACCCAGTTACGTTGTCACGTTTGGTAGCACACTAAGAGTTCCTCCGGTATTCGGGAGTTGCATAATCTCATAGTCATAGGAACATGTATAAGTCATGAAGAAAGCAATAGCAACATACTAAATGATCAAGTGCTAAGCTAACGGAATGGGTCAAGTCAATCACATCATTCTCTAATGATGTGATCCCGTTTAATCAAATGACAACTCATGTCTATGGCTAGGAAACTTTACCATCTTTGATTAACGAGCTAGTCAAGTAGAGGCATACTAGTGACATTTTGTTTGTCTATGTATTCACACATCTACTAAGTTTCCGGTTAATACAATTCTAGCATGAATAATAAACATTTATCATGATATAAGGAAATATAAATAACAACTTTATTATTGCCTCTAGGGCATATTTCCTTCATCTTCTTCCTGTACTTCACCACAATATCATCCACATAAGTATGAACATTGCGCCCAATCTGATTATGAAGGCAATTTTGCACACACCGCTGGTAAGTCGCCTGGGCACTCTTGAGGCCGAAAGGCATAGACACATAGCAGAAGGCTCCAAAGGGAGTGATTAACGCCATCTTCTCCTGGTCCTTAACTGCCATCTTGATTTGATGATAACCAGAAGAAGCATGCAAGAAACTCAAGCGCTCACAACCCGTCGTAGCATCAATAATCTGATCAATACGGGGAGAGCAAAGGGATCAGCCGGACATGCCTTGTTTAAGTCCATATAATCCACACACATGTGCCAGGTGCCATTTTTCTTAAGCACCAGCACCGGGTTAGCCAACCACTCAGGATGAAAAACTTCAACGATAAACCGAGCCGCCAAGAGCCAGGCTACTTCTTCACCAATGGCCTTGCATCTCTCTTCATTGAAACGGCGAAGGAATTGCTTGACCGGTTTAAACTTTGGATCAATATTGAGAGTGTGCTCAGCAAGTTCCGTCGGTACACCTGGCATGTCTGAAGGCTTCCATGCAAAGATGTCCTGAACTCGATGAGCGCGCTTTCCTATTTTGGATCCAGATTAGCACTGATGCTGAACTACTTGGATGAATCACCAGGAATGAAGTCAACTACATTAGTGTCATCTACCGACTTAATCTTCAGCAAGGGGTCATGCTCTGTTGTTGGCTTCTTCAAAGATGTCATATCCGTCGGGGCAACATTATCCTTGTAAAATTTCAATTCTCTGCTGCACAGACAGACTCAGCGTAAACAGCATCACCTTCTTCACACTCCAAGGCTATCTTACGACTGCCATGCACTATGATGGTACCCTTATGACCCGGCATCTTAAGTTGTAAATAAACATAAGAAGGCCTTGCCATGAACTTAGCGTAAGCCTGTCGCCCAAACAAAGCATGATAAGGGCTCTTGATTTTAACCACTTTGAAGGTCAATGTCTCAGATCTTGAATCATACTCATCTCCAAATGCAACTTCCAAAGATATTTTGCCCACTGGATATGCCGACTTACCGGGCACCACACAGTGAAAAACAGTGTTCGACGGCTTAAGATTTTTGTCGGTCAATCCCATTCGACGGAAAGTATCATAGTAAAGGATATTGATGCTACTGCCTTCATCCATGAGCACCTTAGTGAATTTGTATCCTCCAACCTGAGGTGCCACCACCAAAGCCAAGTGATCCGGGTTATCAACTTGGGGCGGGTGATCTTCACGGCCCCAGGGAATAGAGTGTTCGGACCATCGCAAGTAACGCGGAATTGCTGGCTCAACCGCGTTTACTGCCCTCTTATGGAGTTTCTGATCTCGCTTACACAAGCTCGTGGTGAATACATGATACTGTCCACTATTCAACTGCTTCGGATTACTCTGATAACCAGACTGTTGATTAAAACCACCCTGATTGCCTTGGACCTGGAAACCGGAACTAGAACCGCAACCACCGTAACCCGGACCGTGAGAGCCAGGTCTTGTGCCGCCGTCTGGCCCATGATTGTTCTGAAAAGAATTTGAATTTCTGTACTCTCTCATAATGAAGCAATCCTTCCAGAGGTGAGTGGTCGGCTTTTCCCATGTACCATGCTTTGGGCAGGGCTGATTCATCATCTCCTCAAGATTGAAATTTGGCCCTCCAAACCAAGGGGGTGGCTTTCCCTTACGACGCTGACCATTATTCTGCGTATTGGTGTTAGCCACAAAATCCAAATTATTATCAGCTTTACGCTTACCATTGCGCCCCTGACTTGCCGGGTTATGCTGCTGCCCTTTGGTGTTGCTACTCTTCTTTCCCTTACCCGGCCTTTCCTCATCAGACTCGGGGTCCTTGGTACTATCAGAGTCGGCATACTTGACCAGAGCCGCCGTTAGCTCCCCCATGTCACTACAGTGGCATTTGAGCCGCCCCAGCTTCTGCTTAAGAGGCATAAAATGACATTTTTTTCTCCAACATTAGAACTGCTGAACCGGCATTGATACGATCTGATGAGTGCAGGATGGCTGAGACCCGGCATACCCAATGGGTTGTTGACTCGCCCTCTTCTTGGACACAGGAGTCCAAATCCACAATTGACATAGGCTGCTTGCACGTGTCTTTAAAATTCTGGATAAACTGGGCTTTTAACTCGGACCATGATCCAATGGAATTGGCGGGCAGCCCTTTCAACCAAGTACGAGTCGTCCCATCCAACATCATAGTGAAACACTTAGCACATGCAGCATCGCCAACATCCAGCAGCTCCATTGCCATCTCATAACTTTCAACCCAAGCTTCAGGGGGTTGATCCGCTGTGTAGTTAGGCACCTTACAGGGACCCTTGAAATCCTTGGGCAAATGCTCGTTGTTCAGAGCCGGCACTAAACATGGCACACCCAAGGTTCTAGAGGTCACGCCTGCCTCCACCGAAGTTATCGGATAAACCGGGGAATATGGATGAGCTGCTTGCTGAGCCGCCAGTTCGGCCTCCCGACGTGCTCTGCCTTGATCCACCAAAGTCTAAGCATTAGCACCACCACGCGCTGGGTCATGCCCACGAGGCTGGTTATGGCGCTGTTCACTGCTTGAAACTGCCGGTGATTCAATGTACCTGCTGTAACTCCGGCCTGGACGAGGGGTTGAGTGAATCCGCTCACGACTATAAGAATAAGCCGCCTGCTAAGCCACGACTGTCTGAAGAAGTTCCCTGGCCCGTCGTGTCTCAATCGCTGTTGGAGACTCTCCTTCAACTAGTAGAGCCGCCAATCGCGATGCCGCATCAATCATATTGTCCAAAGGGTTAGAATAATGACCCGGTGGCGTCGAAACATGCTGAGGCGGGGTATTATTCACACATGGAGAGCCCATCGTTCGCGGCTGAATCGGCGCTCCAGCCCCAGGTGCTTCAATCGTCCGGTTCAGCACCGGCGGGTCACTGGTCCCTGCTAGAGGCGTGTTGAAGAGGTTCCTCGGCTCATAAACCGGGGGTAGATGACTCCAGTGTCTCTTGCTCATGACCTCATTTGAAGCGTTCTGATCCAACGTGAGCTGGAAGGAATATGCTTGGATCTGCTGTGCCTGAGCATCCAAGACAACCCGTTCTGTAGCCATGCTAGTGTTCTCAGCCGCCAGCTCTTCCTTGGCTTGAGCTATCTCATCTTGCAGCTTAGCCACATCCACCTAATGTTGTTCCTGGTTGTCCGGGGTTACCTCCACCCCCATCAGAGTCGCCAGGGCCTCCAACAATTCTGTGAGAATTTGAGCCGGCGGACGCGCCAAGCCGCTAGCACCAGCCGCCGTCGCAGCCATTGAACTGGAGGTTATAGCCGCGGCAGTTGTTGGGCCAAGCGCCGGTTGTGTGCTGGCCATGAAGATCGCAACCCTGTTCGGCGGCTCGTAGGGGTCCAGAATACTGTCACCATCAGAATAGCCCCCAAACCGGCCATCTTTCAGTTGATACAATGAATTGGTCTCGCCCGTGGACGACTCACCAGCAGAATAGATGGCCGTCTCACTTCCTGACACAGATCCATCTTCAATTTCCGCCCCATGGATGAAACCAACAAAGGCACGCTTCACGATAGGTTGCGCATGCTGAGCCGTCTCGAGGATGTCGGTGCAGATGTCCGGCTCAGGGCCTGGTTCGCCGATCTTGCCAATGAAGACGTGGATTCCGCTGAAGGGGACCCGGTACCCGTACTCAATTGAGCCGACCTCAGGGCCCCAGCCTGCATCGTCAATGTAGAGCTTGCCGCAATGACTCTTGGTCATCCGGCCCACAGCGTATCCCTTGATCCCTTAAAGCTGCCCTGTAAGAACTCGAAACCACCGTGCGCTGGCACCACGGTGGGCGCCAACTGTCATGGAATTGTCACGGCAGATGTCCTAGCGGAAGGACTTAGTCGTGGAGCCATCGCAACTAGGTTAGCTTAAAGGGGTTAAACGGGATAAAGGACACAGGGAGTTTATACTGGTTCGGCCCCTTGCGGTGAAGGTAAAGGCCTAATCCAGTTTCAGGTGGTATTGCTTGGGTTTCGATTACCAGGGAGTGAATACGCTTGACCTGGTTCCCGATCTCTTGTTTCTTGCCCTAAACCGCCGCCGGGTCGTCCCTTTATATACACAGGTTGACGCCCAGCGGCTCACGGAGTCCCGGCCGATGATACGTCTCCAACGTATCTATAATTATTTATTGTTCCATGCTATTATATTATCCATCGATAATGTTTTATATGCATTTATATGCTATTTTATATGATTTTTGGGACTAACCTATTAACCTAGAGCCCAGTGCTAGTTTCTGTTTTTTTCCTTGTGTTTGAGTTTTACAGAAAAGCAATACCAAACGGAGTCCAATTTACCTGCCAATTTTTGTGGATTTTTTATGGACCAAAAGAAGCCCTAGGAGTAAAAGAGTTAGGCCAGAAGAGTCCCGAGCCGTCCACGAGGGTGGAGGGCGCGCCCTACCACCCCTGGGCGCGTCCCCCTATCTCGTGGACGACTCGGACACCCCCCTGACGTGAGACCAATGCCAAAAATTCGTATAAATACAGAAACCTCCAGAACATAACCTAGGTCGGGAGTTCCGCCGTCGCAAGCCTCTGTAGCCACCAAAAACCAATCGAGACCTTGTTCTGGCACCCTGCTGGAGGGGGGATCCCTCACCGGTGGCCATCTTCATCATCCCGGCGCTCTCCATGACGAGGAGGGAGTAGTTCGCCCTCGGGGCTGAGGGTATGTACCAGTAGCTATGTGTTTGATCTCTCTCTCTCGTGTTCTTGATTTGGCACGATCTTGATGTATCGCGAGCTTTGCTATTATAGTTGGATCTTATGATGTTTCTGCCCCTCTACTCTCTTGTAATGGATTGAGTTTTCCCTTTGAAGTTATCTTATCGGATTAAGTCTTTAAGTATTTGAGAACACTTGATGTATGTCTTGCATGTGCTTATCTGTGGTGACAATGGGATATTCACATGATCTACTTGATGTATGTTTTGGTGATCAACTTGCGGGTTCAGTGACCTTGTGAACTTATGCATAGGGGTTGGCACACGTTTTCGTCTTGACTCTTCGGTAGAAACTTTGGGGCACTCTTTGAAGTTCTTTGTGTTGGTTGAATAGATGAATCTGAGATTGTGTGATGCATATCGTATAATCATACCCATGGATACTTGAGGTGACATTGGAGTATCTAGGTGTCATTAGGGTTTTGGCTGATTTTGTGTCTTAATGTGTTATTCTAGTACGAACTCTAGGATAGATTGAACGGAAAGAATAGCTTCGTGTTATTTTATTACGGACTCTTGAATAGATCGATCAGAAAGGATAACTTTGAGGTGGTTTCGTACCCTACAATAATCTCTTCGTTTGTTCTCCGCTATTAGTGACTTTGGAGTGACTCTTTGTTGCCTGTTGAGGGATAGTTATATGGATCCAATTATGTTATTATTGTTGAGAGAACTTGCACTAGTGAAAGTATGAACCCTAGGCCTTGTTTCCACGCATTGCTATACCATTTTCGCTCACTTTTATCATTAGTTACCTTGCTGTTTTTTATAATTTCATATTACAAAGACCTATATCTACTATCCATATTGCACTTGTATCACCATCTCTTCGCCGAACTAGTGCACCTATACAATTTGCCATTGTATTGGGTGTGTTGGGGACATAAGAGACTCTTTGTTATTTGGTTGCAGGGTTGTTTGAGAGAGACCATATTCATCGTACGCCTCCCATGGATTGATAAACCTTAGGTCATCCACTTGAGGGAAATTTGCTACTGTCCTACAAACCTCTGCACTTGGAGGCCCAACAACGTCTACAAGAATAAGGTTGTGTAGTAGACATCAAGCAGTTTCTGGCGCCGTTGCCGGGGAGGTGAGTGCTTGAAGGTATATATTTAGATCTTGCAATCGAATCTTTTTGTTTCTTGTTTTATCACTAGTTTAGTCTGTAAAAGAAAACTACAAAAAAATGGAATTGAGGGTGCCTCATATGCTTCATCTTTTTAATATCTTTCGTGAAAATGATGGAAAGGAAAATTGTGCTCAAGCGTTAGATGAAGAATGCATTAAAATGTTTGGCACTAAATATTTGAATGATGAGCATGATTGCAATGTTGTTAGTATGAATTCTTTGAATATCCATGATGCTAATGATATGCAAAGCCACAAGCTTGGGGATGCTATGTTTGACGAAGATGATATTTTTTGTCCCCCAAGTTTTGATGAGCAAATTTATTATGATGATAGCATGCCTCCTATTTATGATGATTATATTGATGAAAGTGGGTTTGGAAGAGTGACAACTTTAGGAAGTAATGATCCCACTATTTTGGAGGGTGTTGAATCTTATTGTGATAATTATGAAAGTGGATTTGGAGAGGTCATGACTTTATTTAGTGATGAATCCACTATTTAGGAAGAGGTTCCAATTGATTATGAGAACAAAGTTGCTATCTATGATGAATATTGTGATGACATATATGCTATAAAGAATAATGATAACCATGAAACTTGTCAGCATGATATTAATTTTCAATTGGATTATGACTCATATGATAGTTATTTTGTTGAGTTGGCTCCCACTACTATTCATGAGAAGAAATTTTCTTATGTGGAGGGTAATAAAAATTCTATGCTTGTAGATCATGAAAAGAATGCTTTATGTAATGTTTATATTGTTGAATTCATTCATGATCCTACTGAAAATTATTATGAGGGAGGAATATATACTTGTAGGAATTGCAATAATATCAAGTTTCCTCTCTATGTGTTGAAAATCTTGAAGCTATGCTTGTTTTGCTTTCCTATGCTAGTTGATTCTTGTTCCCATAAATTGTTTGATCACAAAATCCCTATGCAGAGGAAGTGGGTTAGGCTTAAATGTTCTAGTTATATTCTTCATGATGCTCTCTTTATATTTCAAATCTTATCTTTTATGTGAGCATCATTGAAATCATCATGCCTAGCTAGAAAGGTATTAAAGAAAAGCGCTTGTTGGGAGACAACCCGATATTTACCCCTACTGTTTTGGTGTGTCCACGTGATTAAGCTACTGTAGTAATCATTTTTTTTAGATTTTGTTTCAATAAAGTGCCAAGTAAGACCTTTAGGATAGCTTACGGTGATAGTTGTGTTGATCCTGCTGAAAATCAGAAACTTTTGCGCCCAGTAAATTAGTTTTGATAATTCACAGAAACGTGATTTTGATCTGATTCTTTTTTCTATGGATTGGTACAGAAATTTCTCAGGTTTTTCTAATTTGGTAGGATTTTTGGAGTTACAGAAGTATTCGAGACTTACAGATTACTACAAACTGTTCTGTTTTTGACAGATTCTGTTTTCTATGTGTTGTTTGCTTATTTTGATGAATCTATGAGTAGTATTGGAGGGTATGAACCATAGATAAGTTGGAATACAGTAGATATTACACCAATATGAATTTATAATGAGTTCACAACAGTACCTAAGTGGTGGTTTTATTTTCTTATACTAACGGAGCTTACGAGTTTTCTGTTGAGTTTTGTGTTGTGAAGTTTCCAAGTTTTGGGTAAAGATTCGATGGACTATGGAATAAGGAGTGGCAAGAGCCTAAGCTTGGGGATGCCCAAGGCACCCCAAGGTAATATTCAAGGACAACCAAGAGCCTAAGCTTGGGGATGCCCCGGAAGGCATCCCCTCTTTCGTCTTCGTTCATCGGTAACTTTACTTGGAGCTATATTTTTATTCACCACATGATATGTGTTTTGCTTGGAGCGTCATTTTGTTTTGCTTGCTGTTTGAATAATATCCCAAGATCTGAAATTCTTAAATGTTAGAGAGTCTTCACATAGTTACATAATTATTCAACTACTCATTGATCTTCACTTATATCTTTTGGAGTTGTTTGTCGTTTGCTCTAGAGCTTCACTTATATCTTTTAGAGCATGACAGTAGTTTTATTTTGAATAAATAGATGAACTCTCATGCTTCACTTATACTATTTTGAGAGTCTTTAGAACAGCATGGTAATTTGCTTTGGTTATGAATTTAGTCCTAATATGATGGGCATCCAAGAGGGATATAATAAAAACTTCCGTATAAAGTGCATTGAATACTATGTGAAGTTTGATTCCTTATGATTGTTTTGAGATATGAGGATGGTAATATTAGAGTCATGCTAGTGAGTAGTTGTGAATTTGAGAGATACTTGTGTTAAAGTTTTTGATTCCCGTAGCATGCACGTATGGTGAAACGTTATGTGATGAAGTTAGAGCATGATTTATTTTTTGATTGTCTTCCTTATGAGTGGCGGTCGGAGACGAGTGATGGTCTTTTCCTACCAATCTATCCCCCGGGGAGCATGCGCGTAGCACTTTGTTTCGATGACTAATAGATTTTTGCAATAAGTATGTGAGTTCTTTATGACTAATGTTGAGTCCATGGATTGTACGCACTCTCACCTTTCCGCCATTGCTAGCCTCTCTAGTACCGTGCAACTTTCACCGGTACCATAAACCCATCACATATCCTTCCTCAAAACAGCCACCATACCTACCTATTATGGCATTTCCATAGCCATTCCGACATATATTGCCATGCAACTTTCCACGGTTCTGTTTATTATGACACGTTCCATCATTGTCACATTGCTTTGCATGATCATGTAGTTGACATCGTATTCGTGGCAAAGGCACCGTTCATAATTCTTTCATACATGTCACTCTTGATTCATTGCACATCCCGGTACACCGCCGGAGGCATTCACATAGAGTCATATTTTGTTCTAAGTATCGAGTTGTAATTCTTGAGTTGTAAGTAAATAAAAGTGTGATGATCATCATTATTAGAGCATTGTCCCAGTGAGGAAAGGATGATGGAGACTATGATTCCCCCACAAGTCGGGATGAGACTCCGGACGAAAAAAAAGAGGCCATAAAAAGAAGAAGAGAAAAGGCCCAAATAAAAAAACAAAACAAAAAATGAGAGAAAAAGAGAGAAGGGGCAATGCTACTATCCTTTTACCACACTTGTGCTTCAAAGTAGCACCATGATCTTCATGGCAGAGAGTCTCCTATGTTGTCACTTTCATTTACTAGTGGGAATTTTTCATTATATAACTTGGCTTGTATATTCCAATGATGGGCTTCCTCAAGGTGCCATAGATCTTCGTGAGCAAGCAAGTTGGATGCACACCCACTTAGTTTCTTTTGTTGAGCTTTCATAAACTTATAGCTCTAGTGCATCCGTTGCATGGCAATCCCTACTCACTCACATTGATATCTATTGATGGGCATCTCCATAGCCCGTTGATACGCCTAGTTGATGTGAGACTATCTTCTTCCTTTTTGTCTTCTCCACAACCACTATTCTATTCCACCTATAGTGCTATGTCCATGGCTGACGCTCATGTATTGCGTGAAGATTGAAAAAGTTTGAGAACATCAAAAGTATGAAACAATTGCTTGGCTTGTCATCGGGGTTGTGCATGATTTGAGTATTTTGTGTGATGAAGACGGAGCATAGCCAGACTATATGATTTTGTAGGGATAAGCTTTCTTTGGCCATGTTATTTTGAGAAGACATAATTGCCTTGTTACTATGCTTGAAGTATTATTGTTTTTATGTCAATATTAAACTTTTGTTTTGAATCTTATGGATCTGAATATTCTTGCCACAATAGAGAATTACATGGATAAATATGTTAGGTAGCATTCCACATAAAAAATTCTGTTTTTATCATTTACCTACTCAAGGACGAGCAGGAATTAAGCTTGGGGATGCTTGATACGTCTCCAACGTATCTATAGTGTTTGATTGTTCCATGCTATTATATTATCCATCTAGGATGTTTTGTATGCATTTATATATATATATGATATTTTATATGATTTTGGGACTAACCTATTAACATAGAGCCTAGTGCCAGTTTCTGCTTTTTCCTTGTTTTTGAGTTTTACAGAAAAGGCATAGCAAACGGAGTCCAATTGACCTGCCAATTTTTGTGGATTTTTTATGGACCAAAAGAAGTCCCCGGAGTAAAAGAGTTGGGCCAGAAGAGTCCCGAGCCATCCACGAGGGTGGAGGGTGCGCCCTACCCCCTGGGCGCGTCCCCCTATCTCGTGGACGACTTGGTGACCCCCCTGACATGAGAACGACGCAAAAAATTCCTATAAATACAAAAACCTCCAGAACATAACCTAGATCGGGAGTTCCGCCGCCGCAAGCCTCTGTAGCCACCAAAAACCAATCGGGATCCTGTTCCGACACCCTGCCGGAGGGGGACCCCTCACCGGTGGCCATCTTCATCATCCCGACGCTCTCCATGACAAGGAGGGAGTAGTTCACCCTCGGGGCTAAGGGTATGTACCAGTAGCTATGTGTTTGATCTCTCTCTCTCTCTCTCTCTCTCTCTCTCTCTCTTGTGTTCTTGATTTGGCACGATCTTGATGTATCGTGAGCTTTGCTATTATAGTTGGGTCTTATGATGTTTCTCCCCCTCTACTCTCTTGTAATGGATTGAGTTTTCCCTTTGAAGTTATCTTATTGGACTGAGTCTTTAAGGATTTGAGAACACTTGATGTATGTCTTGCATGTGCTTATCTGTGGTAACAATGGGATATTCACATGATCTACTTGATGTATGTTTTGGTGATTAACTTGCGGGTTCAGTGACCTCGTGAACTTATGCATAGGGGTTGGCACACGTTTTCGTCTTGACTCTCCGGTAGAAACTTTGGGGCACTCTTTGAAGTTCTTTGTGTTGGTTGAATAGATGAATCTGAGATTGTGTGATGCATATCGTATAATCATACCCACGAATACTTGAGGTGACATTGGAGAATCTAGGTGACATTAGGGTTTTGGTTGATTTGTGTCTTAAGGTGTTATTCTAGTACGAACTCTAGGATAGATCGAACGAAAAGAATAGCTTCGTGTTATTTTACTACGGACTCTTGAATAGATCGATCAGAAAGGATAACTTTGAGGTGGTTTCGTACCCTACAATAATCTCTTCGTTTGTTCTCCGCTATTAGTGACTTTGGAGTGACTCTTTTTTGCATGTTGAGGGATAGTTATATGATCCAATTATGTTATTATTGTTGAGAGAACTTGTACTAGTGAAAGTATGAACCCTAGGCCTTGTTTTAACGCATTGCAATACCGTTTTCGCTCACTTTTATCATTAGTTACCTTGCTGTTTTTCTAATTTCAGATTACAAAGACCTATATATACTATCAATATTGCACTTGTATCACCATCTCTTCGCCGAACTAGTGCACCTATACAATTTGCCATTGTATTGGGTGTGTTGGGGACACAAGTGACTCTTTGTTATTTCGTTGCAGGGTTGTTTGAGAGAGACCATCTTCATCCTATGCCTCCCACGGATTGATAAACCTTAGGTCGTCCACTTGAGGGAAATTTGCAACTGGCCTACAAACCTCTACACTTGGAGGCCCAACAACGTCTACAAGAAGAAGGTTGTGTAGTAGACATCAGCCGGCTCATACACAATGTGTCCAGCTCGGTGACTAACTTCGCATGCCTTACAATACAAGTCATACATATATGGCGGTTTACCCATGTGGGTCTCAAGTCGCCTTTGGGCTCCGGGCCTTCAGTATGCCTGCTTCGTGAATCGCCATCTTCACCACCTTTATGGGCCTTGTCATTATGAACCGCCAGTGGTATGACCCGGCCCCACCTTGGCGGGTCATACCCAATAGTCATATCCCCAACAGTAATCTTCTTTTCTAGTAGCTTTATTCAATTTGCGAAAATCAATTACCATTCTATAACCTGTAACAATTCTTTGTGGAATCAATTCATTCTTATCGTTAGGAACAACAGTAATACCTCCTTCCTTAGGGACACAATGAACAGGGCTTACCCATTTACTATCAGCAATAGGGTAAATTATACCTGCCTCTAGAAGCTTTAGTCTTTCATTTCTTACCACTTATTTAATCTTAGGATTTAACCTTCGTTCGTGATCAACAACTGGTTTAGCATCAGGCTCCAATTTAATTTTGTGCTGACATAGAGTGGGACTAATGCCCTTAAGATCATCAAGAGTATATCCAATAGCAGCACATCGCTTCTTTAGAGTTTTTAATAATTTATTTTCTTCATGCTCTGAAAGGTTAGCACTAATAATAATAGGATATATCTTCCTTTCATCAAGATAAGCATATTTCAGAGTATTAGGTAATTGTTTAAGCTCAAACACGGGATCACCCTTGGGTGGATGAGGATCCCCAAGGATTTCAACAGGCAAATTGTGTTTCAAAATAGGCCCTTGATTAAAGAATATTTCATCAATTTCCCTTCTTTGATTCATAAACATATCATTTTCATGGTCTAGCAAATATTGTTCTAAAGGATCAGTAGGACGCACGACAATAGAAGCAAGACCAATAATTTCATCCTTACTAGGCATTTCTTTATCATGGGGTTGTCTACGAAATTTAGAGAAATTAAAATCAGGAGACATATCCCCTAAACCAACAGTAACAATATCCTTTTCACAATCTATCTTAGCATTAACAGTATTCAAGAAAGGTCTACCAAATATAATGGGACAAAAATCATCTTGTGGGGAACCAAGAAAAAGAAAATCAGTAGGGTATTTAATTTTCCCACCCAAGACTTCAGCATCTCTAACAATCCCAATTGGTGATATAGTTCTCTATTGGCAAGCTTAATAGTAACATCAATATCTTCTATCTCAGCAGGTGCAATATCATTCATAATTTCTTTATATAAGGAAAAAGGAATTGCACTCACACTAGCACCCACATCATATAAGCCATGATAACAATGATCTCCTATTTTAACGGAAACAACAGGCATGCCAACAACAGGTCTATGTTTATCTTTAGTATTAGGTTCAGCAATTCTAGCAGCTTCATCACAGAAATAAATAACATGCCCATCAATATTATCGACCAAGAGATCTTTAACCATAGCAATACTAGGTTCAAATTTAATTTGCTCAGGGGGTGTAGGTGTTCTAGTATAACTCTTACGAACCACGGTTGAAGCTTTAGCATGATCCTTTATTCTAACAGGAAAAGGTGGTTTCTAAATATAAGCAGTAGGAAGAATAGAATCAACATTATAAGTAATAGTTTCTTCTTCAACTTTAATAGGTTCTACTACTTTAACTTCAAGGGGAGGATGATATTTAAACCACTTCTCCTTAGGGAGATCAACATGAGTAGCAAATGATTCACAGAAAGAAGCTAATATCACAGAGTCAAGTCCATATTTAGTGCTAAAATCATGAAAAGGATCGGTATCCATAAAAGATTTAACACAATCAAACTTAAGGTTTATACCTGACTCCTTACCCTCGTCGAGTTCCCAATCTTCAGAGTTGCGTTTAATTCTTTCCAATAAGTCCCATTTGAATTCAATATCTCTCTTCATATAAGAACCAGTACAAGAAGTATCGAGCATGGATCAATCATTATGAGAAAGCCAAACATAAATTTTTTGAATATAATTTCTCTTAAGAGCTCATGATTGGGTCATGAATATAACATTGACTTAATCCTCCCCAAGCTTGATAGATACTTTATTCTTCGCGAGGCCAAAAATTATATATATAATTCCGATCACGATGAACCAGATGCATAGGATAAAACTTCTGATGAAATTTCAATTTCAATCGGTTGTAGTTCCACGATACAATATCATCACATAGCCTATACCATGTCAATGCCTTTCCATTCAACGATAAAGGGAAGACCTTCTTCTTGACAACATCCTCGGGCATACCCGCAAGCTTAAATAATCCACAAACTTCATCCACATAGATTAGGTGCATATCGGAATGTAATGTTCCATCTCCTGCATACGGATCAGCTAGCAGTTTCTCTATCAAACCCGAAGGAATTTCATAATAAATATTTTCAGTAGGTGCAGTAGGTTGAGGAGCAACTCTTTGATCTTCCGGCTGAGGTAAAGATACCCCGAACAAGCCCCTCAAAGGATTATTTTCCATAGTAACAAGTGACAGTAAATTTCAGCACACTATATAAATGTTTCCTTACCAAAGGCACTTCACTCCCCGGCAACGGTGCCAGAAAAGAGTCTTGACGACCCACAAGTATAGGGGATCTATCGTAGTACTTTCGATAAGTAAGAGTGTCAAACCCAACGAGGAGCAGAAGGAAATGACAATCGGTTTTTAGCAAGGTATTCTATGCAAGCACTGAAATTATCGGTAACAGATAGTTATGTGATAAGATAATTCGTAATGGGTAACAAGTAGCAAAAGTAACTGAGGTGCAGAAAGGTGGCCCAATCCTTTTTGTAGCAAAGGAAATGCCTGGACGAACTCTTATATAAAGCAAAGCGCTCCTGAGGACACATGGGAATTATTGTCAAGTTAGTTTCGTCATGCTCATATGATTCGCGTTCGTTACTTTGATAATTTGATATGTGGGTGGACCGGTGCTTGGGTGTTGCCCTTCCTTGGACAAGCCTCTCACTTATGCTTAAATCCTCTCACAAGAATTCACAACTACGAAAGAAGAATTAAGGTAAACCTAACCATAGCATGAAACATATGGATCCAAATCAGCCCCTTACGAAGCAACACATAAACTAGGGTCTAAGCTTCTGTCACTCTAGCAACCCATCATCTACTTATTACTTCCCAATGCCTTCCCCTACGCCCAAAGCATGGTGAAGTGTCATGTAGTCGACGTTCTCACATAACACCAATAGAGGAAAGACAACATATATCTCATCAAAATATCGAACGAATATCAAATTCACATGAGTACTTATAACAAGACTTCTCCCATGTCCTCAGGAACAAACGTAACTACTCACAAAGCATATTCATGTTCATAATCAGAGAAGTATTAATTATCATTAAGGATCTGAAAATAAAATCTTCCACCGGATAAACCAACAATCATCAACTACAAGGAGTGATCAACACTACTAGCAACCCACAGGTACCAATCTGAGGTTTTGAGACAAAGATGGGATACAAGAGATGAACTAGGGTTTGAGAGGAGATGGTGCTGGTGAAGATGTTGATGGAGATTGACCCCCTCTCGATGAGAGGATCAATGGTGATGACGATGGCGATGATTTCCCCGTCCCGGAGGGATGTTTCCCCAGCAGAACAGCTTCGCCGGAGCCCTAGATTGGTCCTGCCCAGGTTCTGCCTCGAGACGGCGGCGCTCCCGAAAGCTTCCTCCTTATTTTTTCCAGGTCAAAACACACCATATAGCAGAAGATGGGCGTCGGGGGCCTACCAGGGGCCCACAAGGACAGAGGGCGCGCCCTCCACCCTTGTGGATGGTAGGTGGCCCCCCTCTGGTACTTTCTTCGCCCAATATTTTTTATTTATTCCAAAATGATTCTCCGTGAAGTTTCAGGACTTTTGGAGTTGTGCAGAATAGGTCTCTAATATTTGCTCCTTTTCTAGTCCAAAATTCTAGCTGTCGGCATTTTCCCTCTTCTTGTAAACCTTATAAAATAAGAGAGAATAGGCATAAGTATTGTGATATAATGTGTAATAACAGCCCATAATCCAATAAATATCAATATAAAAGCATGATGCAAAATGGACGTATCACTCCCTAGGGTGGAAGCGCTGAGAATCAATTGAGGGGTCAATTTGGTCGTCTATTTTGACTTGGTCGTGCCGATGGGTGGGTCCTGCTGTGCCTGGGGGGGTGGACTGGATTGTCGGTGGGGAAAATCTTATCTCTTCTAGCGCGCAGCTCGCAGCCCGTCGTCCTCTCCTCGCGTTGGATCTCTTCGCCGAACAACCACCGATGTGCAGCTCGGCAACCTCGGCCACATCTCTCCTCCCTCGATTTGGGTGATAGGAGCGGAGGTGGAACCATGGACGTTGACGACGCGGGTGATGTCTACTATGCAACTTTATTCTTGTAGACACGTGTTGGGCCTCCAAGCGCAGAGTTTTGTAGGACAGTAGCAATTTTCCCTCAAGTGGATGACCTAAGGTTTATCAATCCGTGGGAGGCGTAGGATGAGATGGTCTCTCTCAAACAACCTTGCAACCAAATAATAAAAAGTCTCTTGTGTGCCCAACACACCAAATATAACGGCAAATTGTATAGGTGCACTAGTTCGGCAAAGAGATGGTGATACAAGTGTAATATGGATAGTAGATATTGATTTTTGTAATAAAAACAAGAAAAAACAGCAAGGTAGAAATTGATAAAATGGAGCAAAAACGGTATTGCAATGCTTGAAAATGAGGCCTAGGGTTCGTAATTTTGCTAGTGCAATCTCTCAACAATGCTAATATAATTGGATCATATAACCATCCCTCAACGTGCGATGAAGAATCACTCCAAAGTTCCTATCTAGCGGAGAACATAAGAAGAAATCGTTTCTAGGGTACGAAACCATCTCAAAGCTATTCTTTCCGATCGATCTATCCAAGAGTTCATACTAAAATAACACCAAATAATTTCAGATTCATAATACTAAATCCAACACAAAGAACCTCAAAGAGTGCCCCAAGATTTCTACCGGAGAAAAAAAGACGAGAACGTGCACCAACCCCTATGCATAGATTACCCCAATGTCACCTCGGGAATCCGTGAGTTGAGTGCCAAAACACATATCAAGTGAATCAATATGACACCCCATTGTCGTAAAAGTATTCAATCCGATAAAACGGAATCTCAAAGGGAAAACTCAATTTATCACAAGATAGAGAGGGGAAAACACCATATGATCCGATTATATTAACAAAGCCCGCGATACACCAAGATCATGACATCTCAAGAACACGAGAGAGAGAGAGAGAGAGTTAAAGCACATAGCTACTGGTACAAACCCTCAGCCCCGAGGGTGGACTACTCCCTGCTCATCATGGTGACCGCCGGGATGATGAGATGGCCACCGGTGATGATTTCCCCCTCCGGCGGGGGGCCGGAACGGGGTCTAGGTTGGTTTTCAGTGGCTACAGAGGCTTGCGATGGCGGAACTTCTCATCTAGGGTTTCCGCGAGGTTTTTTTAGCAATATTTGCGAATTTATAGTGCGAAGAAGGGGTGCGGGAGGCCACCGAGGTGGGCACAACCCACCTGGGCGCGCCTGGGCCCCCGGGCGCGCCCTGGTGGGTTGTGCCGCCCTCGGGGCACCCCAAGGTGCTGCTCTGGCCCTTTGGATGTCTTCTGGTCCATAAAAAATCCACAAAAAGTATCGCGTTGTTTGGACTCCATTTGATATTGATTTCCTGCGATGTAAAAAACAAGCAAAAAACAGCAACTGGCACTGGGCACTGGGTCAATAGGTTAGTCCTAAAAAATGATATAAAGTTGCTATAAAATGACTGTAAAACATCCAAGAATGATAATATAACAGCATGAATACTTCATAAATTATAGATACGTTGGAGACGCATCAGCATCCCCAAGCTTACCTACTTGTCCTCGAGTAGGTAAATGATAAAAGAAATAATTTATGAAGTGTGAATCTAGCAAAGTGCATAAGTTTGATCAATGATAATTTCAATCACTTTCCCTAGCATCATAACAGCAACTCTTTCTCATAAAAACTCATCATGACAAAGTAGCAACCAATTCACATGTTAAGGTTCAAACAATGAATTTTCTTGAAACTCAACAACCTATATTCTTAGTCACCAAACAATTATAATTCAACTTATTCAACAGAGTCTAAGTAAGAGCTCCACATACTCCACCATCATATAGTCTTCTATGATTGCTAACACTCACCGCATACACATGAGCAAAACATTTCAACCGGACACATAGAAAGATAGGGGCTTATAATTTCGCCTCCCAACATATTCACCTCAAGGGTGATGTCAACAATAATAACTCATGCTACCCATATCCAACTGGATATATGTGCCTAGATCTTTCCTCACCACATGATGCTTGCCAAAAGAGAAAATTAAAAGGAATAGAGAGAAAAACTTTTACTCTTGCATGAAAGTAAATACATAAGAGTAAAAGGCATGCCCTTCGCAGAGGGAAGCAGAGGTTTCCATGCGCTTTTTGTTTGTATGCTCAACCCCTTAGTGCAAAAGAACGTCACGTTATATTGCCCCTTATGATAGCAACCTTTATTATGCAGTTTGATGCTTTTATTCTTTGCCATCACAAGTTCGCACAACGCTCAATTTTCTCTTACACTAAATGATCTAACACTTTTAGAAGCAATTTTTGTTGCCTTATTGCACCGATGACAACTTACTTGATGGATCTTACTCAAGCCTTAGGTAGGTATGGTGGACTCTTGAAAGTAAGATTTGGGTTTAAGGGTTTTTGGATGCACAAGTAGTATCTCTACTTGGTGCGGCATTTTTGGCTAGCAAAGATGGGGGGCAAGCACCACATGTTGAAGGATCTATGACAATAAAACTTCTATGTGAATATGAACATACATAAATTATTACATTGTCTTCCTTGTCCAACGTCAACAATTTTGGCATATAATATTTTGATGGGGGCTCACAATCACAGAAGATTTCCAAGATAGTGTATTTGTATGTGAAAGTTCTCTTCCTTCTACTAATCATTCATGAATTGCTTGTATGACCATTATTGTGATTGTCAAGCCTCAAAAGATTTCACTTTCTAAACCCAATGTGAAGAGACCACTAGGCATGATATGAACATATAATTTCAACTTCATTACATTGAATTTATTCAACAATTTACTCATAGGATATAAGTGAAGCACAAGAGTAAAGGACAAAATACTCCAAAAAGATATAAGTGAAGATCATGCAAGTAGTTATGTAAGTAGATAGCTATGTGAGGACTCTCTCTTATTTAAAACTTTCAGATCTAAGTATTTTATTAAAACATCAAGCAAAACAAAACAAAATGACATTCCAACAATAGCGCACATCATGTGAAGAAGCAAAACTTAGGATCAACCGATACTAACCGATAATTGTTGAAGAAGAAAGGTGGGATGCCTACCGGGGCATCCCCAAGCTTAGATGCTTGAGACTTCTTGGAATATTAACTTGGGATGCCTTGGGCATCCCCAAGCTTGAGCTTTTGTGTCTCCTTATTTCCTCTCATATCACGGTTTCCCTAAATCTAGAAAACTTCATCCACACAAAACTCAACAGGAACTAGTGAGATAAGTTAGTATAAATCAATGCAAAACCTTATCATTCTCTACTGTAGCAAATCACTAAAATTACTATTTGACATTGCATACTAGATGCCTCTGCATATTTAGTACTCCTATCCTCAAATAGAATCATTCAACAAGCAAACATATGCAAACAATGCAACCATAACAGCAATCTGCCAAAATATTACAGTCTATATAGAATGCAAGATTCATCATACTTCCCTAATTCCAAAAATTCTGAAAAACTACCACACTGTAGAAAATTTATTATAGCTTACTATGCAAGGAGTTTCAACATTTTATCACAATCTGACTGTCAGGTGGTAGGTGCGACATATGCCAACGGGTGGCTTATCATGGTGGGTGCCAGTAAGACGTCGTCGGTGCCTGGAAACGGGATGAGGCGAAGACATGCACGCCGGCGAATCTTACCCAGGTTCGGGGCTCTCCGTGGAGATAACACCCCTAGTCCTGCTCTGCGGGGTCTCCGCATGATCACTAGGTCAGAACGAGTAGCTACAAATGCTCCTTGAGCTGTCGGGTTCAAGGGAGAAGAAGAGCAAGGCTAGCTCTCGCTTCCCTCTCTATGTGGTGTGTGTGTAACTCTAAGAAGCCAACCCTTTGCATGGGTGCCCCGGGGGGTTTATATAGGCCTACCCCTCGGGGGTACAACTGTAATCCGGCTGGGCACGGGTCCCAGTCGTCAGTGTCTGCGCTCGCCGGCTTCTCCGCCGGCCGTTGGGGCCCGCCGACTGGTGCGTCCCGCCGGCTGCCGGCCTCTTGGTCGACAGGCCGGCCCCACTGCCTAGGGGTCTTGTCGACGGCTGCTTACTGTAGCCTCATCCCTGACGATGAGGGCTTCGTCGAGGTAAGCGTGGCTACAGTGTGCCGCCTCGAGGGCTCTCACTGTAGCCTTACCTCGTCTTGTCTCCTTAATGCGGCACATGCTTCGAGGGAGGGGGGTAGCCGGCTTCTGGGGGCCGGCTACGCCCTTGGCCGACTCGGGGAGGCCCGGCCGCCTTCGCCTCTCTCTGACTAAAGGGGCCCGCCGCCCGTGGGCCGTACTGACGTCTTTCGCGGATGACATTGAGGCCAGCATGGCTACAGTGCCGAGCCGGATGGGAGATGGCTGACCCGTATGGCGTCCTGTGGCCATGCCTGCCTCGGGCTTCGGGGGTAGTGGGCCGTACTGTGGCCACACCCCGTCTTGTCACCGTTATGTGGGTGTAGTTTTGGTGGGTGCGGTCTTGGCCGGCTTTGTGGAGTCGGCGTGCTTGATGGCTGGCTCTTGGAAGTCGGTCCTCTTGGCGCCGGCTTCCTGGAGGCGGCCATCTTGCAACCATCTTGGGGGAGGCCACCGGGGCCGGGTCGCCTTTGGAGAGCCGGCCCCTGCGGTAGTCGGCCAGGGGAAGTTGGCCCAATGCTTCGAACGCTTGAAGGCTCAATCGGCCTGATAATTTTTGAAGAACCCCGGGTAGTCGGTTAGGCTACCCGTGGCTATTTACTCCGACAGTAGTCCCCGAAGCTGATTGGGCTTCGAGGTTGGGTGGGAGTCGAGAAGCTCGATCAGCTTCCTATCTTGACGAGCCGGCAGCTGGGAGCCGACTTTGGTTGGGGGCGCCGTCTCGGCGAAATTTTTTTGGGAGTCGGAGGGCGGGAGCTGGCCAGCGCGTGCACCGGGCTGGCCACTTGCCGCCTGCGAACCACGTGGCAAAAAAGCCTGCCAGCCCATGCACGCGACGGGACGTCGCCACAGGTTGGGCCCGCCACGCCCACGCCCGGGCCCAGGCGTGGATTTTCTGCGGCCCGAAGCCGCCCGCACGTCTTCCTGCGGCGGTTTCGGCACGCTTTTAGGGCGTAATAATCGCGAGGCGTGGGGGAGTGGGTGCAGTTAATCCCACGTCTCACCCCACGCCCTGCCTCCCCGGCTTCACCTTGCGAAGCTATAAGTAGGGGGAGGGGGAGAGCGGCAGGTTCTCGCACGCTCCTCCTCTTTCCACCATCTTCTTCCTCCTGCCCTTTCTTGCAACAGCGCCTCGCCGCCGCGCTGTTCCACCACTCGCTCCTCCGCCGCCGCGCTCGTTCTCGCCAGCCCCACGCCACGATGCAGTACGGCGGGGATTGGGACGGCTCCAACGTCCACGAGGATCACGTCGAATTCCTCCGCAAGACGCGGCGGCTGCCCGGTGCGGACAAGGTGGAGGTCCGTCTCGCGCCGGCGAAGGAGATTACGCCGGAGCCGCAGGAAGGCGAGCGGGTAGTCTTCCGCTCGCATTTCTTGCGCGGCATCGGCCTGCCCGTGAGCGCCTTCTTCCGCTCTTGGCTCGAGTTCTACCAACTCCAGCCGCACCACCTCACCCCGAACACGGTGGTGCTGCTGTCCGCCTTCGTCACCTTGTGCGAAGGCTACCTCGGCGTCCTCCCTACCCTCGAGCTCTGGGGGGAGTTCTTCCAGTCCAAGCTCGGCACGCACATGCAAGGCATGCCGGCTCAGAGTGGCGCCTTCATCGCGATGTGGAGGGTGGCTGCCGACAACCCCTTCCCCATCATCACGCTGATCCAGCCGGTGAAGCTATGGCAAAAGTCATACTTCTACGTGAAGAACGTCGCCCCGCAGGGCGACTACGTCAATCTGCCGGCTTACGTAGGCGGCCCCAGTGGTCCTACCGGGCCGTGACGCTGACGCCGGCTGGAACCGCAGCCATCGCCCGAGTGCGAGCGATGATCCAGTCGGAGGGCTTGTCGGGGCCCGATCTGCTGGCCGCCTTCGTCACGCGCCGGGTACTCCCGCTCCAGAGCCGTCCTCATCTGATCTGTCAGATGAGCGGCCAGCTCGATCCGAGCCGGATGTGTACCAAAGACATGCCGCACGACGAGGTGGCCTATATGGTGAACTACCTTGCGAACTGCAAACTCTCCGCAGAGTGGCAGTTCAGCAAGGAGCCATATTGCCGAGCCAATCCGCCGCCCACGGTATGTTCTCCTTGTCTCTTCTTCTTCTCTCAGTTTTGTCGCCGAGTTCCTTTTGGCCGACTCTGACTAGTCGGCTTGCCTCGACAGAGCCCTCTTCTTTCACCTGCAGGCGGGTCGGACGCGGAGCGCCGATTTGTCCTCGACCGGACGGAGCACGATCTGGAGGACCCCGACTTGGGGGCGGCTGCTATGGACGACAACACCGAGGCGGGTGGTGGCCAAGCCGGCGGCTCTGGGCTTGGAGTCAGCTTCGACGACTGGCCGGACGACGATGAGGCTGAAGTCGTCCCACGCCGTCAGCCGGCGTCCGGCCACGACGCGGGTTCCTTCGCTGCGCCGCCTGCTCGGGGCGGCGGGCAAAAGCGTCGTGCCGCGCAGGGTTTGTTCGGCAGTCGGCCGAAGAAGCCCCGAGGCGGGGCAGCGGCGACTAGGCGGGAGGAGGCGGCCGCGAAGGCGGCCCGCTTCCGCAAGGCGGTGAAGCAACCGCAGACGGTGTCGGCGTAAGTACATACTCCTTCGTGTACTCTTTTTTCTTTTCTCTGGTGGCTCCTGAATCCTTGTCTTTTTCTCCAAACAACCAGAGCTCCATTGTCGCTCGAGCGGGCGGCTGTCGCCTCCGTCGTTGGGTCGCCGGGAGGATCTGGGAGCACCACTCGCCGCGTGGACCCCGTGCCGATCTTCTGGCGGCGACGGAGCGGAACGCGCGGGAGGCGCAGGAGGAGCGGGAGGCGCGGGAGGCGGAGGCGTTGAGGGCGGCCGCCGCCAAGGCGCGCAGGAGGAGGAGGCGGCGAAGGCACGCGCTGACGCCGCAGCCAAGGCCCAAGCAGAGGCTGCGGCTGCGGCGATGGCGGAGGGGGCCTTGTTGGTCACCCCACTGCGCGTCGCAACACCTGGGGCCACGGAGCCCCCGTCAGAAGAAGCCAGCGGTGACCAGCCGGGGCTGGAGAGGGATGACGACGTCGTCATCCTAGAGAGGGCGGCGGTACCGACCCCGCCAACTGGGGCGGCTCAAGGCGGCCGGCCTGATCTGCCGCCTGCGCAGTCGGCGGGGGGCGAGCCGGCCGCGAGGACTGAGCTGGCGGTCCGGACGCCGGCGAGCCGGCGCGCGGGGAAGGCTGCGTCAGAGCCACAGAAGGCTGCATCAGAGCCGCAGCCGGCCGCGGGCTCCAGCTCGTCGGCCCAGGATGTGGAGGTGGCTAGCGCCACCTCGGGGTAGACGCCGGGCGGAGGGACGGCCGTGATGAACGTGGCCACGCAGGACGTCCGGACCCGGCTCCAGGCCCAGGCTACGGCGCTGAGGCGATACACCGACGAATTCCTTGCGACGTGGGCGGCCATCCGGGTTAGTCTTCTTATCTTGCTTCTTCTTGATCTTGGTTTCTTCCGTGGGGGCGCGTCAGCGCACCCACTGGGTGTAGTCCCCGAGTTCCGAGTCGGCTGCTGAGCAGGCGGCTTGGAACTTCTTAGTGGATTTAGCTTTGCTATTCTTGTTCTTACTTTGATCTTCTGCCTGTCTTGCAGGACTACCACAATCTTCGCACGGCTGCCTTCAACTCCCAGGCTCAGGAGCTGACCCAGAAAACCGCCAACCTACCTGAGAGCCGGGGTAAGTGCTTTGTCCTTTATCTCACGTGGGGGCGCGTCAGCGCACCCACTGGGTGTAGTCCCCGCGATTCAGGCCGACTGCTGAGCAGTCGGGTCGGATCTTCCTTGACGACCTCCTCTTATTGCTTCTTCTTTTTCTGCCGTCCTTGCAGCGGCCAACGCCAGCCTGAGGGCGTAGCTGGGAGGTTCTCAGGCTGCCCTTCGTGCCAAGGAGGCCGAGTTTGCCGCCTTGGTGCAGGAACGTGACCGCCTGGCCAAGAGGTTGGCCGACCAGGAAGAGAGCCACAAGGCGGCTCTAAAGGCGGTGCAGGACAGCGAAGCCGCCCTCCAGGCCGAGTACGAGACAGAGGCGGCTAGCTGGGCCGAAGCAAAGCAGACGCTGATCAATGGCTATGGCCAGATCGAAGATTTGGTTGACGGTAAGCCGCCTGCTTCTTCGTCCTTTCTTGCCGCCTGCCGCTTTTGGCTTGTTTTCTGACTTGGTGTTTTCTCTTCTTTCTCTTTCTTTCTTGCACAGAGTACTTCGCTGGCTACTCTACCGCCGCCAACCAGATCATCGAGGCCCGCCGCCAAGCACGAAGGCAGGCTGGCGCCGAGATTGCACCAAACGCTGGCCGTTCGCTGGAGGAGCAGCTCTTGGCGATCCAGGCCCATCTCCAGCCGGCCCACCGACTGCTCCGCCGGCTTCAGCGTGCCGTGGCGCAAGTATTGGCCGCCCTCTGGCCCGGCGAAGTGGTTCCCCGCACCCCCAGTCGGACTGCCGACTGGCTGGAGGTGGCAGTCGGCCGCTTTGAAGCCTAGAAGGCTTCGGCGGCTCGGTCCGGCGCCAGGCGGGCGCTGGAGTTCGTCAAGGCCTGGTATCCCGGCCTGAGTCTAGATCAGCTAGCTACCTGGCGGCAGCAGGCTGACACGGAGCTGGAGCCGGCGCGGCCGGCTATCATCCGGCAGGCTTCGGCGATCGCCGACTACACCGACACCAGCGCCTTCGCCCCTGAGGTAGATGACAACGGTGTTGCCCAGCCAGAGGAGTGGTTCGGGATGAACCCGGCAGACGGTGAAGACTCGGCGGAGGAGATCGACTCCAGCGACGAGGGCGAAGAGGAGGAGGAGGAGGGTGAAGACGCCGGGCCGGATGGTGGAGCGGCCGGCCAGCCTCAGCCTGACCGCGCCTCCAACACCACGTCACACGCGGGTGCGTCGCCTGCCATCGGTGGTGACCAGGCCGAGACCCGCCAGCCGGCCACTCCTTCAGCCGGTGACGCCGTCTCCACCGACCAACCCGGCTCCCGCACCGCACCTTTAGTCTAGTCTGCTATCTTTTGTTTTCCTGTCTTGTCACTTTTGGAACAATATTTTGTTAAGTTTACACAATTCCACCCACTGGGGGTGTATTCGAACTATGTCAATTGCCGGCCTGTTGGGGGCTTTATATGTATATATGACTATGCATGCGTTTGGCTTTTCCTCGTTCTTTGCTTTTCATCCTTCTGCTGTTTCCTTTGCCGCCCTCCCTTGGTTGCCGCCTCCCCAGTCAGACATTTGCTCTGCAATCTGTGGCTGGAGAAGTGCTTGGCCAATTGGGAGGGCAAGTACTCTAGCTTTGTTGGATTATAGCGAAGTGCTTCGGAAGCCGGCCAGCCGGCTGTTCTGACAGCCGGCAAGCATGGTTGGAGGCCGTCTTTTTGCTATATAAGTTCGTTAGTCCTTAGCCGTTTTTCGTGTGGGCATCCTTTCTGCCTTGGCTCTTGCTAGTCGGACAGTCGGTTCTTCGAGCTGCGACTTTCAACAAGAGAGGACTCGGGAGCCGGCACACTACTTGTCTGACTTCAGGTAGAACTTTTAATATAGCTCAAGGCGGCCAGTCCCCGGGCGACTAGTCGAACCCGGTGCCAGACAAGAAATCAAATGTAATAATACATTCATGGATATGACACTCGTCACTCGTAGATAAATAAAGGCAGTCCCCGAGTGCTCCTCGGGGAGCCTGTTGTTTCATACTTAATACAAAAGGGTAGCATGATACATACTGCTTTCAACTGTAAAATCTTCTTAGGAGGTTCGCGTTCCATGGTCGCTCCGACTCCTTGTCGGAGTCATCTGTCTTGCGTGCTCTTGGTTTTTGCGCGTCGATCAAGTAGTAGGAGTCGTTGCCTAGTGCCTTGCTGACGACGAAGGGGCCTTCCCAAGGGGCCGAGAGCTTGTGCTGACCGGCTGTTCGCTGGATCAGCCGAAGCACAAGGTCGCCCTCTTGGAAGGATCTTGGCTTGACCTTGCGGTTCTGGTAGCGGCGCAACCCTTGCTGGTAGATGGCGGACCGGCTGAGTGCTAACAGCCGGCCTTCTTCTAGAAGGTCGACGCCGTCTTTTCTTGCTTCCTTGGCCTCCGCCTCCGTGTACATGGTGACCCGAGGCGAGTCGAACTCGATGTCGGTTGGGATGACAGCCTCGGCACCATATACAAGGAAGAACGGAGTGAAGCCGGTTGACTTGTTGGGGGTAGTACGCAGACTCCAGAGGACAGCCGGCAGCTCATCGAGCCAGCAGCCGGCCGATCGCTCCAGTGGTACAACCAGTCGGGGCTTGATGCCGGAGAGGATGAGTCCATTTGCTCACTCGACCTGGCCGTTTGACTGCGGGTGGGCAACGGACGCTAAGTCCAGTCGGATACCCTGCGTCGCGCAGAAACGTGCCAGTGCTCCTTTGGCAAAGTTTGTGCCGTTGTCGGTGATGATGTTGTGCGGTACGCCGTATCGAGTAGTGATGTCGGTGATGAATGTCACGGCAGTCGGCCCGTTCAGCTTCTTGATTGGCTTCGCTTCGATCCACTTTGTGAACTTGTCCACGGCGACAAGCAGATGTGTCAAGCCGCCACGGGCTGTCTTGAAAGGGCCCACCATGTCCAGTCCCCAGACGGCAAAGGGCCAGGTGAGGGGAATGGTCTTGAGTGCAGAAGCCGGCAGGTGTTGCTTGGAACTGAAGACTTGGCATCCTCTGCAGCTCTTGACTATCTCTTTGGCATCTTCCAAAGCAGTCGGCCAAAAGAAACCATGGCGGAAAGCTTTGGCCACAAGTGATCTTGAGGCTGCGTGGTGGCCGCATTCGCCTTGATGGATATCCTTGAGGATTGCCACTCCTTTTTCTGGCTCGACACAGCGCTGGAAGACTCCAGTGACGCTGCGCTTAACAAGCTCTCTGTTGATTATTGCATATGCTCCGGCTCGTCGTTGCACTAGTCTTGCTGAGATCTCATCAGCCGGCAGCTCTCTGTTGACTAGGAACTTGAGGATGGGCTGGGCCCATGATGGAGCTGTGACTTCTTCTTCTGTTAGGACGGCCACCATGACTCGGGTGGGTGGGTCGGGTGGCGTGGAATTGGGGTCGGCCACCGCTTCTTGTGTTGCTGCAGTCCCCGGGCCGACTGCTGCAGTCCCCAGGCCGGGTTCTGAAGTCCCCGGGCCGGGTGCGACTACGGCAGTCGGCGGGCCATTTGTCGAAGTCCCCGTGCCGCCTGCGGGGTTCCTCCAGTCGGATCCGGCTGCATCTGGCACAGGCGGTACGAAGATAGAGTCCGACTCTGGAGACGGCTCTATGGACGGCTTGAGGAGGCGCTGGAGGGAGACGCCGGTCGGTATGGCCTGTCGGGTGGAGCCGATCCGTGCTAGGGCATCTGCTTGGTCGTTGTCGGCCCTTGGCACGTGAATGAACTCGCACCCTTCAAAGTACCCACTGATCTGCTGGACGAGGAATCGATAGCTCGCCATGTTCGCGTCCTTGGCGTCCCAGTCGCCAGACGACTGCTGGACCACCAAGTCTGAGTCGCCGTAACACAGGATCCGGCGTATGCCGAGCTCTTTGGCTAGCCGGAGCCCATGTACGAGCGCCTCATACTTGGCCACGTTGTTGGAGGCGGCGAAGTGGATTTGCAGCGTGTATCTGAGTTCGTCGCCTTTGCGAGAGGTGAGGACGATGCCGGCTCCCAAGCCGGTGCGCATCTTGGACCCGTCGAAGTGCATCCGCCAATGGGTAGAGTCGGGAGCCGGCGGTAGGTACAGGGTCTCGGCCCAGTCGACGAGGAAGTCGGCCAGTGCTTGGGACTTGATGGCGGTGCGGGGCTGGTAGAAGATTGTGTATGGTGCCAACGCAATGCCCCATTTAGCCACCCGGCCAGATGCATCCCGGTTGCCTGTGATCTCGGCCAGTGGGGCGGTGCACACGACCGTGATGGGATGCTCTTGGAAATAAGGCTTCAGCTTCTTGGCGGCGAAGTACACCCCATAGCACATCTTCTGGTAGTGCGGGTAGTTCTGCTTTGAGCTGGATAGCACTTCGCTTAGATAATACACCGGCCTCTGGACTAGCTGGGCTCGGCCTTCTTCCGGGCGCTGGACCACAACAACAGTACTGACCACTCGGCTAGTCGCGGCAATGTAAAGGAGCATGGGCTCCTTCTCAGTCGGTGCCACCAGGACAGGTGGACTGATCAGCATCTTCTTCAGCTCATGGAAGGCTTGGTCAGCTTGGTCATTCCACTCGAAGTGAGTGGACTTCTTCATGAGTCGGTACAGGGGGAGAGCCTTCTCTCCTAGTTGGCTGATAAAGCGGTTTAGGGAGGCCAAACACCCGGTGAACTTCTGCACATCTCGCAATTTGGTGGGAATCTCCATCCTTTCGATGGCCTTGATCTTCACAGGGTAGCACTCGATGCCGCGTTCAGAGACCAGAAAGCCTAGCAGCTGGCCGGCTGGTACTCCGAACACGCATTTCTCGGGGTTGAGCTTGATTTGGAATCGGCGCAAGTTGGCGAATGTTTCCTTCAGGTCTTCCAGCAGGGTGTCGTGCTTCTCTGTCTTCACCACAATGTCATCTACGTAGACGTGGGCATTTCTGTCGAGTTGCTTGAGGAGGCATTTCTGCATGCAACGCTGAAAAGTGGCACCGGCATTCCTTAAGCCGAATGTCATAGTCAGGTAACAAAAAGCTCCGAATGGTGTGATGAAGGCAGTCTTCAGGCGGTCTGCCGGGTCCAACTTGATCTGATGGTACCCTGAGTAGGCATCCAAAAAACTCAACAGCTCGCATCCGGCTGTGGAGTCTATCACTTGGTCAATCCGTGGCAAAGCAAATGGATCCTTGGGGCAGGCCTTGTTGAGGCTGGTGTAGTCTATACACATGCGCCACTTGTTGTTCTTCTTCAATACCAGAACTGGGTTGGCAAGCCACTCTGGAAAAAATACTTCCATAATAAAGCCAGCGGCGAGGAGCCGGGCTATCTCTTCTCCTACGATTCTTCGCTTCTCTTCTGACAGTCGGCGAAGGGGCTGTTTGACCGGCTTCGCGTCGGTTCGGACGTGTAATTTGTGCTCGGCGAAATCCTTCGGGACACCCGGCATGTCCTTTGGGGACCATGCAAAAATGTCTCGATTCTCACGGAGGAAGTCGACGAGCTCGCCTTCCTATTTACTGTCCAAGTTTGCCCCAATGACAGCAAACCTTTCCGGATTCTTCGGGTCCAGAGGTATCTTCTTAGTCTCCTTGGCCGGCTGGAAGGAGCCTTGTGCATCACAATCTTTGGGATTGGGGGACAGGGCCGGCTGCTTACCGGCCATGGCCACAACCCGCTCCAGCATCTTTTTCTCTTCCGCCACTATGAGGGACTCGGCCAGCCGGCTGCTGGCCATGGCGCACTCGATGGACTTCTTGTAGTCGCCGGCTACCGTGATGATCCCCTTCGAGCTCGGCATCTTCATCTTCAGGTAGGCGTAGTGGGGCACAGCCATGAACTTTGGCCAGAGCAGGTCGGCCAAGCAAAGCATGGTAGGGGCTCTCCAGATCCACTACCTCAAACCAGATCGCTTCCCGACGAAAATGATCCTTGTCTCCGAAGAGAACATCCATCTTGATCTTGCCGATCGGGGAACAAGATAAGCCGGGGACGATGCCATGGAACACGGTCCGGCTTGGCATAAGCTGCTTCGCCTTGATGTTCAGCTTTTCCATGGTATCACGGTACAGTATATTGATACTGCTTCCGCCGTCTATCAGGACGCGGGAGAATCGGGCGGCTCGCCTCTCCGTCGCGAGGGTAACATCCAAGACTAGTGCATAGGAGCCAGGGGATGGCATCACCTCTGGGTGGTCGGCCTGGCTCCAGTTGATTGGCTTCTCTGACCAGTGCATGAACTCGGGGGCGCTAGAGGCGACTGCGTTGACCTCTTGATGCTGACGGCGCCGACTACGCTTGTCTTCGGCTTGGCTGGTGAAGACGACGTAGGCGGCATGCTCTTCAGGGAACTCATCTTGAATGGCTCCGACTGCCGGCCGAGCCGCCAGCTCCTGGGGGGCTGGAGGCGGCGGGCCGGGAGGCGGAGGCGGCACCAACCCTTCGCCCTTGGAGATTCGCGTGAGCCAGTGGCATTTTCGGGTCGTGTGGTTGGACGGCTTCGCGCCGCTGTGTAACTTGCAGGGGGCGTCGAGAGTCTGCTCGTAAGAGAAAGCCGGCTGCCAAGCCAGCCTACCACCCTTCTTCTTGGGAGCGGGCCACTCTTCGGGCTGCTCATCTTCAACTGTGGCCACCTGCCGACCGGTGGAAGGCGGCATGGGGGCCTTGCGCTTGTGATCGTTCTGGTAGGGGCACCGATTGGAGTCGCCAGCCGGCGTCTTTGGAGCCGGAGCGAGCACCTTCCTAGAGGCTTCCACTCGGAGCTCGGTCTTTATCGAGGAGTCGGCCATGGCGTACTTGTCCGCGATGATCAGCAGTTCGTCGAGGGTAGCCGACTCGTCGCAGAGGAGTCGGTGCTTGAGGAGGGTGCCCTCTCGGCACCCGGCGGTGAAGTATTCGATGGCCTGAACCTCGTGCACCCCCTCACAGGAGTTGCAGAGCTTGGCCCACCGCGTGATGTAGTCGCGGGTCGACTCGTTGGGCCCTTGGACGCATAGGGAGAGCTGGCGAGGCTTGGGAGGCCGCTTGTACGTGCTGGTGAAGTTGCGGACGAAGACTTCCGTGAAGTCTAGCCAGCTGTTGATGCTGTAGGGCTTGAGGCTGTTGAGCCAGGTGCGCGCCGTGCCTTGCATCATGAGGGGGACGTACTTCACGGCCACGCGCCGATTGCCGTTGGCTATGCTGACAGCAGTGGAGTAGTCGATGAGCCAATCTTCCGGCTTCACAGAGCCGTTGTACTTGGGCGTGTCTCTGGGGAGCGAGAACCCTTTGGGGAAGGGCTCGTCGCGGATGCGGGGGCCAAAGCATGGCGGGCCGACATCGTCTTCTTCTTCTAGCGCCAGGGATCGAGCAAGGCGGTCGATCCGGTGGCGGGCGTCGTTCTCGTCAACTCCTTCTCGGCGGCCTAGTCGGTCACCAAGAGTCGGGTGCGTGATGGGCGGCGGGGTGAGACGTCTCTCCCTTCGAGGCGGGGGAGGAGGCGGATTTCCTTGGCGCTCCACCGCTCGAGGGCGGCCTTCCGCGTTGCGCTCGATGGTGATACGAGTCCGGCTGCGGCTAGAAGCCGGCTCCTTGTCTTTCCTCTGGCGGGCGCCGCTCGCAGTCGGCGAGCGGGACGTCGCGGCGTGCTCCCGGCGCGGGGGATGACTATCGGCGCGGTCGCTGGCTTCGTGCCGTTCTGCAGCAGCGTCGATCAGCTGCTGGATCCGCCTTGTCATGTAGGGGAGCTCGTCGGCTCCCAGCCCACTTAGCTCCTCAGCTGCCGCCTGAGCGGCTCGCAGATTCTCGAGTGGGGTGGCGTAGACGGGGCGATCTGCCCCCACCATGCTGGCGATAGCCGCGCCGCGCTTCTGGACGAAGCCGGCTCGGCTCGGCCCGCTAGGCGGCGGCGTACCGAAGGCGGCGCGATCGACTTCGCGTTGGTGGGCCTCGGTGAGGCGTCTCATGGAGGATATCTTCTGGCCTTCCGCGACGAGGGCGAGCCGGCGTGCCTCCAGGGTCTCGGCGTCGACATCGGGCGGGATGGGGACGGATAGGTCGTGCATCGCCGCTTGCAGGGCGTCGTGGGTGTTCTCGCCCGAGTTGGCGACGTGGCTGATGACCAACACTTCGGTGACAGCGCTACTGCCACTGTCAGCCCGAGGGAGAGGATCGTCGAAGACCACCACGTCGGAGGGGTAGGCGTCGAGCGATGCCGTGTCGGAGTCGACGAGCATCGGGTCGGTGGAGCCGACCGACTCCACATCCGCAGCAGGCTCGCTGGAGACGTGAAGCTGGTCGAGGAGGCTGACGAGGCGGCTCTCGGGGTAGTCCATGCCCGCGTCGGACGCGGGCTCGTCGGAGATGCGAGTCTCGCCGAGCAGATCGGCGAGGCAGCTCGCCGCGCAGGCGTCGTCGACGCCTTGCAGCGCGTCGAGGCAAATGCCATCGGGCGCAGCAGGCTGGCTGCGCTCGCGGGGGAGGAAGAGGGTTCCCGTCCAGAACAGGTCTCCGGACGACGGTGCACCTGGCCCCACGGTGGGCGCCAAATGTCGGGTGGTAGGTGCGACATATGCCAACGGGTGGCTTATCATGGTGGGTGCCAGTAAGACGTCGCCGGTGCCTGGAAACGGGATGAGGCGAAGACATGCACGCCGGCGATTCTTACCCAGGTTCGGGGCTCTCCGTGGAGATAACAACCCTAGTCCTGCTCTGCGGGGTCTCCGCATGATCACTAGGTTGGAACGAGTAGCTACAAATGCTCCTTGAGCTGTCGGGTTCAAGGGAGAAGAAGAGCAAGGCTAGCTCTCGCTTCCCTCTCTATGTGGTGTGTGTGTAACTCTAAGAAGCCAACCCTTTGCATGGGTGCCCCGGGGGGTTTATATAGGCCTACCCCCCGGGGGTACAATTGTAATCCGGCTGGGCGCGGGTCCCAGTCGTCAGTGTCTGCGCTCGCCGGCTTCTCCGCCGGCCGTTGGGGCCCGCCGACTGGTGGGTCCCGCCGGCTGCCGGCCTCTTGGTCGACAGGCCGGCCCCACTGCCTAGGGGTCTTGTCGGCGGCTGCTTACTGTAGCCTCATCCCTGATGGCGAGGGCTTCGTCGAGGTAAGCGTGGCTACAGTGTGCCGCCTCGAGGGCTCTCACTGTAGCCTTACCTCGTCTTGTCTCCTTAATGCGGCACATGCTTCGAGGGAGGGGGGTAGCCGGCTTCTGGGGGCCGGCTACGCCCTTGGCCGACTGGGGGAGGCCCGGCCGCCTTCGCGCCTCTCTTTGACTAAAGGGGCCCGCCGCCCGTGGGCCGTACTGACGTCTGTCGCGGATGACGTTGAGGCCAACATGGCTACAGTGCCGAGCTGGACGGGAGATGGCTGACCCGTACGGCGTCCTGTGGCCATGCCTGCCTCAGGCTTCGGGGGCAGTGGGCCGCACTGTGGCCACACCCCGTCTTGTCACCGTTATGTGGGTGTAGTTTTGGTGGGTGTTGTCTTGGCCGGCTTTGTGGAGTCGGCGTGCTTCATGGCTGGCTCTTGGAAGTCGGTCCTCTTGGCGCCGGCTTCCTGGAGTCGGCCATCTTGCAACCATCTTGGGGGAGGTCACCGGGGCGGGTCGCCTTTGGAGAGCCGGCCCCTGCGGTAGTCGGCCAGGGGAAGTCGGCCCAATGCTTCGAACGCTTGAAGGTTCAATCGGCCTGATAATTTTTGAAGAACCATGGGTAGTCGGTTAGGCTACCCGTGGCTATTTACTTCGACACTGACTTTTCTTAGGAATTTTTGCAACAACGATAAACTTTCTGTTTTGAAACAACAACTCATATACTTGCAAAATAAGCTTCATAAAGGCTATCCTTGACATTTTTATTGAAAAGAAAGATGCAAAACATTATTCTAAAGAACAAGCAAATCCTAACAAAATAAAATGACGCTCCAAGCAAAGCACATATCATGTGACGAATAAAAATGTAGCTCCAAGTGAGGTTACCGGTAATGTTGGAGACGAAAGAGGGGATGCCTTCTGGGGCATCCCCAAGCTTAGTTGCTTGGATCTTCCTTGAATATTACCTTGGGGTGCCTTGGGCATCCCCAAGCTTAGGGTCTCGTTGCTCCTTATTCTCCTTATATCGACATCTCACCCAAAACTTGAAAACTTCAATCACACAAAACTTAACGGAACTTCGTGAGATAGGTTAGTATGATAAAGAACAAACCATTTCACTTTGGTACTGTCAAAGACAAGATTCATAATTCTTTCCACACAATGCCTATTGTAGCATATCATTTCCACAATTTATATTGAGGAATATAAGCCTTAGAAACTACAAAGCAAGCAAACTATGCATTGAAAACAGAATCTGTCAAAAATAGAACAGTCTGTAGTAATCTGTACTCCAACCATACTTCTGCTACTCCAAAAATTATGAAAAATTAGGACAACGTAGATAATTTGTATATGTATCACCTGTAAAAAAAACTCAGATCAAAAGCACACTCCAGTGAATTTTCAAATTCCTGGACTGAGCGCAAAAGTTTATGTTTTTGCACAGATTCAAGTCAACTATCATCCACACTATCTCAAAGGCTTTACTTGGCACTTTATTGAAACAAAAGCAATAAAACATGATTACTACAGTAGCATAATCATGTGAACACATAAAAACAGTAGGGGTAAATGTTGGGTTGTCTCCCAACAAGCGCTTTTCTTTAATGCCTTTAGCTACGCATGATGATTTCAATGCTGCTCGCATAAAAGATAAGATTGAAACATAAAGAGAGCATTATGAATCATAAGTTCCTCTCTCATAATAATTTTCAGTAGCATCATGAATATATTCATCAATATAACCATCACATAAAGCATTATTTTCATGATCCACAAGCATATAAATTTTATTACTCTCAACATAAGAAAATTTCTTCTCATTCACAATGGTGGGAGTATCATATGAAACACGAATACTATAAATTGTTTCCATATTAAAAGAGTAATGTTCAGGAAAATGGTAATCATAACTATGACAAGTTTTATAAATATAATCATCACTACTTTTTATAACATAAGTATCATCACAATAATCATCATAAGTAGCAACTTTGTTCTCATCATAGATAGGAGGCATGCAACCATCATAGCAAATTTGGTCATTCAAAGTAGGGGGGCTAAAAAGATCATCTTCATTAAGCATGATCCCCAAGCTTGGGACAAACATTAATTGCAGCAAATAAATTCTCAAACATGTCATTCTCATCGAACATAGCATCCCCAAGCTTGTGACTTGGCATATCATAAGCATAATCCCTCTCATCATTAATAGTATAAATAGCACCAATGGTATAACGATTGTTATCATCATAATTTCCCAAGTTGGTGCCAAAAAGATTTCCAAGATTATAAGAAGTATCATTATCTTCCCAATCATAATCATCACAACAAGAAATAGGCATAACAAAATCATCATCAATAGTGCTCTCGGACATTGTGCCATAAGACATGAAGCAATATCATCATCAAGTGTATCATCTTCCACAATTATTTTTGTTTCGTTTTCATGAGGCACAACAATAATAGGAGCAACATTATTTGGGAGAGATACCTTTTTACCTCTATTCTTTCTTATTTTCTTCTTTGTTGTCACATCATGTGTGGGTTTAAGTAATTTTTTCGAGCTTCTTGTTGAAGAGATTGATTGCATTGGAAGCTCCTCCTAGTTACCTGATTCATCATAATAAACACTAGGAGGGTATTGGGAAATATTTTCCCTTTCATTAGTACTATCTTCATATTCTATTTGTTTTCTTGTCTTTAGATAGTTGGCAATATAAGGATTCTCAATGCAATTTACCGCATAAAACATATAAATTTCCTCTAGATCAAAATCAAGAAATCTCTTGAGATTAAATTTTGGAATACCCTTAGTTATACGTTTCATTTCTTCATACCCCAAAAGAAGACTAAGCTCTTTATGATGCTCAAGGGTAATCAAGTTATCACAATTTTTGGACACGATTTGATCATGAAACAATTTGCATTAGAGATTTAAATGACCACGTTCATTGCAAAGTTCACAAGGATGGCGAAAAATTTAGATCTTTCAGCACAATCATCTAGCCTCTCTTGCAACTTTTTCGTTTCTAAATATTTATTCTTCTTACAAAATCTATCTTCCCTTTTTGGTGTGCATTTGCACTCCCAATTCATTCCGCAAAAATTGACATTCTTATAAGAAACATTTTTCTTATGACTAATGCAATAATCATTAGCATTTTGGATATTCAAAGAATTCATACTAACAACATTGCAATCATGCTCATCATTCAAATATTTTGTGCCAAATATTCTATTGACTTCTTCTTCTAACAATAGAGCACAATTTTTTGATCCATCTTTTTCAAGAAAGATATTATAAAGATGATCAATAATATGATGCAACCTCAATTCCATTTTTTATGTAGTTTCCTATTATAAACCAAACTAGTGATAAAACAAGAAACTAAAAGATTCAATTGCAAGATGTAAAGATATACCTTCAAGCACTCACCTCCCTGGCAACGGCGCCAGCAAAGAGCTTGATGTCTACTACGCAACTTTATTCTTGTAGACACGTGTTGGGCCTCCAAGCGCAGTGTTTTTTAGGATAGTAGCAATTTTCCCTCGAGTGGATGACCTAAGGTTTATCAATCCATGGGAGGCGTAGGATGAAGATGGTCTCTTGTGTCCCCAACACACCAAATAAAATGGCGAATTGTATAGGTGCACTAGTTTGGCGAAGAGATGGTGATACAAGTGTAATATGGATAGTAGATATTGATTTTTGTAATAAAAACAATAAAAAACAGCAAGGTAGCAATTGATAAAACAGAGCAAAAGCGGTATTGCAATGCTTGAAAATGAGGCCTAGGGTCCGTACTTTCGCTAGTGCAATCTCTCAACAATGCTAATATAACTGGATCATATAACTATCCCTCAACATGCGATGAAGAATCACTCCAAGGTTACTATCTCGCGAAGAACATAAGAAGAAATCGTTTGTAGAGTACGAAAGCACCTCGAAGCTGTTCTTTCCGATCGATCTATCCAAGAGTTCGTACTAAAATAACACCGAATAATTTCAGATTCATAATACTCAATCCAACACAAAGAACCTCAAAGAGTGCCCCAAGATTTTCTACCGGGGAAACAAACACGAGAACATGCATCAACCCCTATGCATAGATTACCCCAATGTCACCTCGGGAATCCGCGAGTTGAGTGTCAAAACACATATCAAGTGAATCAATATGATACCCCACTGTCACCACGAGTATTCATATGCAAGACATATATCAAGTGCTCTCAAATCCATAAAACTATTCAATCCGATAAAACGAAATCTCAAAGGGAAAACTCAATTTATCACAAGATAGAGAGGGGAAAACACCATATGATCCAACTATATTAACAAAGCCCGTGATACATCAAGATCATGACATCTCAAGAACACGAGAGAGAGAGAGAGAGAGAGAGAGAGAGAGAGAGAGAGAGCGAGAGAGTTAAAGCACATAGCTACTGGTACAAACCCTCAGCCCCGAGGGTGGACTACTCCCTCCTCATCATGGTGGCCGTCGGGATGATGACGATGGCCTCTGGTGATGGTTTCCACCTCCGGCGCAGTGCCGAAACGGGGTCTAGATTGGTTCCCGGTGGCTACAGAGGCTTGCGATGGCAGAATTTCTCATCTAGGGTTTCCACGAGGGTTTTTGGAATATTTGGGAATTTATAGGGTGAAGAAGGGGTGCGGGAGGCCACCGAGGTGGGCACAACCCACCTGGGCGCGCCTGGGCCCCCAGGTGCGCCCTGGTGGGTTGTGCCCCCCTCGGGTCACCCCCAAGGTGCTGCTTTGGCCCTTTGGATGTCTTCTGGTCCATAAAAAATCCACAAAAAGTTTCACGCTGTTGGGACTCCGTTTGATATTGATTTCCTGCGATGTAAAAAACAAGCAAAAAATTACAACTGGCACTGGGTCAATAGGTTAGTCCCCAAAAATGATATAAAGTTGCTATAAAATGGTTGTAAAACATCCAAGAATGATAATATAACAGCATGAATACTTCATAAATTATAGATATGTTGGAGACGTATCTGCGGGCTGCTGGGCACCACGCTCCTCCCACATGCGCCACAGCCTTTCCTTCTGTCGGTGCCGCACTGCGACCTCCTGCGCCAGCCATTCTCCTCTCCGGCACCGCACCCCGATCCAACCCCAACCTCCTCCGCCCCGCCTTCCACCTCCTCCACCCCGATCCAGGCCGATGATGGAACCAGGCAAGTGGGTTGTGTTCTTTCTTTACATGCTTCTTCTTGGTCCGTGCTCTTGTGTGTAGGTGTATGGTTGTGTATTTAAATGTCTGTTGTTCTAGTGTAATCAATGGTGGCCACTGCCTAGTTGCTTAGGAAATTACGATTATGTCAAAATAATTCAGTGGTTTCATAATTGTGCTCTGATTTGCAAATTAGGAACAATGGTGCTTGAAGGGAGTGATCTAACTTGCTATGACTGGTTCAAGGACGCTTACGCTACTATTTTCAATCCTAATAGGCGCCATCTGGACACAGCTATGTGGCAAACTTTCAAGTCAATAATATAGGCATGAACGCTACAAGGTGCAGATTTGGAAGTGGATAAAATATTTCCTTCTGGATGGACGAGTGGTGCATGGAGCAAAGACTAATGGACATATTTCCAGTTTTGTTCACCTTCGCCATGGATAAGTGCTGCTCTGTTCAATCCCAGTTTTTAGATAACTCATGGTCTATTAAGCTACAGCTGGTTCTATCCACAACGTCTGCTCATCAATTGGCTTAGTTGTTGGTAATCCTAACGACCCTAAGCCTCAAATATAGAGATGGACACAAGACCAGGCAGGATTTTTGGTACGGCTGCTAATGTCAGCTACTTCTACAGTCTTTTCACATTCAGAGGTGTGACCTCTCCTATGGCCAAGTTCATATGGCTTCCGATTATTCCTCTAGAGCACCAAGTGTTCCTATTAATTTAATTTCAAGGTAGACTTAACACAAAGGAGAATATCCCCAAAAAATGTGGGGTTACTGACCCATGGTGTAAAATTTACCCCGCCATCGAGTCCATGGAATACATTTCATTTTGTTGTAAAGCAATGGAACAACTCTGGAGGTGCCTAAACCTGCAATCCATGGCCAGGCAAGCTTCAGACATGCTTTAGTTTGCCAACGACGTGCATCAGTGTATACAATAGTCTATGGTCGATTGTTTTTACAACCTGTTTAGTTACTCTCTGGCAATGCAGATATGACAGGGTGTTTAACGACGAAGAATTGGCACCACACTTGATTTCACAATGCATCGGCGAGGATCTGAAGCTCTGGGCGAAAATGGCAATGAAGGAAGCACAGGAGACTTCTCATCTGTCTTGGGCACATATTTTTCGGCATGTAAACTGTTTGCGCCCATGTACTCTCTTTTGTTGCCCTTTTCCCCTTCGTTTCGTTTTTGTTTCTACAAGCTTTTGCTTGTTGATTCTTGTGTGCGCCCAGGCCATGGTTGGCCTTTACGGCCGTTTTTTAATACAAGGTAGCGATCACTACCTTTCCCTTTAGAAAACTTCGGTTCTTGTGTGTTTGCTTATTGTAGCGTCTGTAGTGAGGTGATCCTCGTGCGATTCATGAGCACTAAATGCAAGTATCTTAAGCACTCCCTCCCTCCAGCAGCTCTGCTGAGCCAGTTGCACCGAGAAGGACAACAAGGGAAGAGAAAGGCAACAGTAGTCGACGTCGCTTCTGGGAGCGAAGACGATCAGTTCGAGGTGGATATATATTGTGGTGCAACTAATTTTGTGATGTTACTGGACCCTGAGTTTTAGATCTAATTGCTGAAGAATAGATGAAATACTAAAATGAAATGTCCGGTTTTCCAGTTTTGTAAGACTTTGAGGATACCATTTCCACATCAATGTTGATTTGAAGAAATGTTTGACCGGAAAAACTGAAGGAGTGTGGCCTGAGTCTTTTGCAGTCGGGGGGCTTCTTGGTAAGTGTTTATGAAATGCGCGTCCACTGCCAAAGGTTATCAGATTTTACAGTAACCAAAGAAGGGAATGACACCCAATGTTGGTGTTAAACAATGATTTTTTTGGTTATTGTTCCTTTGAGATAACTATGTTGTTTGAAATGCGGTTGGTGGTTCATGGTTTAGATTTAGACCCTAAAAAATCCTCGGTATGATGTAGCAATTTTCTAATTGGTATTTGCGCAATATTGTTCCTATGTAATTCTATGAAAGATCATTGATGTCCGCACATGAAATTAGAAGTATGAACACTTGATGAGCAAAGTATTATTAGGATTCTATGGGGTAATATGTAAGAGGATAACAACATCAACCATAAAGTTTGTACTAAGCATGGTACGACAACCCATTTTCAAGTGTACCTCTCACTCATTGCCAAACAAGAAATACCCATTATCACAAACGACCACACATGCTACACAATATGTCCTTAAACAATTTTAATTTTTGATATATATTTTGTTATAAGTTGTTAAAAAACAAAGCGTGTCACCAAACTAACAAGCACCGTGTGAGGACTTCTTTTAATTGGAATCATAGTCTGCTCCCACAAATTTGATGGAAATATGCCCTAGAGGCAATAGTAAAGTTGTTATTATATTTCCTTATTCTTGATAAAGGTTTATTATTCATGCTAGAATTGTATTGACTGGAAACTTAAATACATGTCTGGATACATAAACAAATACCGTGTCCCTAGTGAGCCTCTACTAGACTAGCTCGTTGATCAAAAGATGGTTAAGGTTTCCTAACCATAGACATGAGTTGTCATTTGATAATGGGATCACATCATTAGGAGAATGATTTGATGGACAAGACCCAACCGTTAGCGTAGCATATGATCGTTCAGTTTATTGCTACTGCTTTCTTAATGTCAAATACATGTTTCTTCGACCATGAGATCATGCAACTCTCGGACTCCGGAGGAATTCCTTGTGTGCCATCAAACGTCCCAACATAACTTGGTGATCATAAAGGTGCTCTACAGGTATCTCCGAAGGTGTCTGTTGAGTTGGCTTGAATCGAGACTGAGATTTGTCACTCCGTGCGACGGAGAGGTATCTCTGGGCCCTCTCGGTAATACAGCATCACAAGTAGCTTGCAAGCAAAGTGAGTAAGGAGTTAGTTACGGGATGATGTATTAAGAAATGAGTAAAGAGACCTGCCAGTAACGAGATTGAACTAGGTATGTAGATACTGACAATCGAATCTCAGGCAAGTAACATACTGATAGACAAAGGGAACTACGTATGTTGTCATAAAGGTTGAACGATAAAGATCTTCGTGGAATATGTAGGAACCAATATGGGCATCCAGGTCCCGCTATTGGTCATTGATCGGAGAAGCATCTCGGTCATGTCTACGTCATTCTCGAACTCGTAGGGTCCGCACGCTTAACATTCGTTGACGATATAGTATTATATGAGTTAGGTATGTTGGTGATTGAATGTTGTTTGGAGTCCCGGATGAGATCACGGACATGACGAGGAGCTCCAGAATGGTTCGGAGGTAAAGATTGATATATAGGATGATATGGTTAGGCCAAGGGGTAAGGCCCATGGGGCTTTAGGTTGGTGCAAAAAGGATGTTTTGCAGAGGTCAGGGACCAAACGCCGGAGACCCTGGCGTCTGGCCCTGGGCTAGACGCCGAGGCCCATGGCGTCTTGTAGCGACCCGACCCGAATGGTTCGTACTCTCTGTGCTTAAGTGTCATCCCTGGATCGGTATTGCTGATACACACAGTACTCGAGGATTTATGACAGAGTTTAATCCCACACTTATTACATCAAGTGTCTCAAAAAGAGTACTTATTACAATAATATGGTTGAAGGCCATCTAAATAAGATAACTGCGGAAGCGTCAAAGCTAAATGAGTCCATCCAACTCCACGGCAAAACTGAGTGCATGACAACGACCTAGCGCACCTTACTCAAAATTCTGCAGCATGATACGTTGCAGCCGTGTAGGTCAGCACATGGAATATGCTGGCAAGATAACACCATAGAGCAATGAACAAATAACTGCTATCACTACATGCATATTTGGCTGGTGGAGGCTCAACGGTTATCATTTCCATAAAGCTAATTTTTTCCTACAACAAAGGAATATATTTTATTTAACTACAAAGTTTGTTGAAGATATTGAGAAGGTACCCCCAACTCAATCCCAAATTAATATTAACAACCAACCAAATTAATTAAGTAACGTGATGAGATCAACATAATAATTCAAGTACCAGATACTAAAGATGTCCATAACAGGGGACATGGCTAATCATGATTAGTTTGTACACTCTGCAAAGGTTTGTGCACTTTTCCCCACAAGACTCGATCTCCTCCGTTGGATTTCTCGCACTGCATGATGTTTGAGAAACGGATGACCGAGACAGAGTCTTTCCGAAGAGGTCCCCTTAACCGATAGATAGGCCGGTAGACCTACAATCCCCTACATCTGCTAGCCCATCATGGAAAGGATTCCCACAACATACTCAACTATGCCAGAGCCCATAATGGCTTGTGGCTGCACACGGAAGTTTCTAGCATGAATAATCTTATGATCCCTTTGAGCCTGGGTAGCAAACCATAGGATGATCACACGGGTACCCCGGGATCTCCTTGGACAACACTGGTATATCCCCAGGTGCCTACAACCAATCCACCCAGATATGTATTAAAGTAGCCACCTTAAGTTAACCCTTAGATATAAATAACTCTAACATCTTTCATGAATCTCACAAACCAATCCACGTCTACGAGCATAGCAAAGTAGTGCAAGCATAACGCAATAATGCCTAGGGTTTGAATATAAGACAATAGGTTCCTACCCCATCAACTACTTCCCAATACCCACATATTATCAAATCCTAACCATGCAATGTTTGAGTTGAAACTAATGCATGAAACTGGGTAATAAAGGGATATGATCAAAGTGTTACTTGCCTTGCTGACGATCGGAAAACCCTAGTGATTCGTAGTAGCAAGCCTCGCACTCCGGAAACTCTATCGTGAACAAACAATAGCATACATAAACACTCAAGCATAAGATGCAAAGGTAAAACCAAAAGAAAAGATCTAAACAGAAAGTTCAAGTGAAGAGCTTCGATTTGCAAAAAGAATCAATCGAATCGGAGTTACGAAACACAAACTACGATAAAAAAAGTTCAAATTCAAATCTGCTTGAAACCAAATTTTAAATTTCCGAAATCATGTTCAAGTTGTTTATCTGGACAGAGGGGAACAAGACGAAGATTTTGGCATTGGTTTCACTGGATTTGGATAAACGAGCAAAAAGTAGTGAGGGTTTGAAGATCAGGGACTAATCTGTAAGAAAACTATTCGTGGATAGGTCCCTGGCCGAAAATAAACAGAAAAAGAAAAATCTATTGGACGAACGTTTGCTAACAGAGACTAATGAACGAATTCGTTCGTCAACAGATCTAAATGGGTGAACGCTCGCTATTTAACAAAACCTAAATATTAAACCGATCTAAAAGAAAAACCGAACTTTAATAAAAAAAGGGCAGTTTTTTCTCGGTTTATACCGGTTCGAGTGAGGGAAAACCATCGGCGGCGGCGTTCTCCGGCGGCGGTGACAGCGGCGTT
>NC_057802.1:467812167-467824752 GCF_018294505.1 Triticum aestivum | reverse complement strand
GCGTCGGCGGTGCGGCACGGGCGGCGCGGCGGCTCGGGGCGGCGGCGGTGGGTATTTAAGGAGGGGTGGTGAGGCGGCTTGGGGGAGGGGCACGGGCGGCGGTGGAGTCCGGCTCAGACTCCGAGCGGCGGCAGCGTCGGGCAGGACTCCCGCTCGGGGAAGGCGTCGGCGATGTGGGCCGGTTGGGCTTCGGCCTAGTCAGTCGAAGGGAAACTCTTTTTTAAAAAGAAAATCTGCCGCCGAGAAAAAGAAATACAAAATAAAAAAATCCTAAAATCCCAAAAATAATTTTCACGGTCCTCTACTAATATTTACGACAAAATGAACATTTTAATGGGATAAAATGCAATTTTTTAAAAAGATGCAATTTTCCCTAATTTAATCGAATATCTCAAATAAAATTCAAATAAAAAAATATTTTTATTTAAAATTAAATTTCCATTATTTCCTCTGTTTTGAAGAAGTCACATTATCTTCTCTCCTTATTTTATTTATTTTGAAATAATTAATTGAAAAAATAATTTCAAATAAAAATCACTTTGATCCAATTTACCAAATTTTGAAAGTTCAAAATTGGATTTTTGTGAAAACCACCAACTCTCTCAATTGGTCCTTGATGTAACACCCACGATGCGGCTATATCTCTCACGTGTCGAGGCACGACTTAGAGGCATAACCGCATGGTAGGTTTTGTCGCAAGAAGAGTCATCTTCACACAATCCCATGTAATGAACAAGAATGGGATAAAGGGAGTTGGCTTACAATCACCACTTCACACAATACATTAATATATTCATACATCATTCAACATACACACATAGACCGACTACGGTCAAATCCAAATGAAAAGAATATAACCCCAAAATCTAGATCCCCGATCGTCCCAAGTGGGCTCCACTACTGATCATCAGAAAACGAAACGTAGTAACGACCAAGTTCCTCGTCGAACTCCCACTTGAGTTCGGTAGCATCACCTGCACTGGTATCCTCGGCACCTGCAACTGTTTTTGGTAGAATCTGTGAGTCACGAGGACTCAGCAATCTCACACCCGCGAGATCGAGACTATTTAAGCTTATGGGTAGGAAAGGGGTAATGAGGTGGAGCTGCAGCAAGCACTAAGCAAATATGGTGGCTAACATACGCAAATAAGAGCGAGAAGAGGAGCAACGCAACGGTCGAGAAGCTAGAAGTGATCAAGAAGTGATCCTTAAACTACTTACATTATACATAACCCAAACCGTGTTCACTTCCTGGACTCCGCCGAAAAGAGACCATCATGGCTACACACGCGGTAGACGTATTTTAATTAAGTCAAGTGTCAAGTTCTCTACAACCGGACATTAACAGATTCCCATCTGCCACATAACCACGGGCATGCCTTTCGAAATTTTATACCCTGTAGGGGTGTCCCAACTTAGCCCATCACAAGCTCTCACGGTCAACGAAGGATATTCCTTCTCCCGGGAAGACCCGATCAACCTCGGAATCTCGGTTACAAGACATTTTGACAATGGTAAAACAAGACCAGCAAAGCCACCCGACTGTGCCGAGAAATCCCGATAGGAGCTGCACATATCTCGTTCTTGTTGGATAGGAAACTCAGATACATGTGTGGATACATAGACAACACCATGTCCCTAGTAAGCCTCTAGTTGACTAGCTCGTTGATCAATAGATGGTTACGGTTTCCTGACCATGGACATTGGATGTCGTTGATAATGGGATCACATCATTAGGAGAATGATGTGATGGACAAGACCCAATCCTAAGCCTAGCACAAGATCGTGTAGTTCGTTTGCTAAGAGCTTTTCTAATGTCAAGTATCATTTCCTTAGACCATGAGATTGTGCAACTCCCGGATACCGTAGGAATGCTTTGGGTGTACCAAACGTCACAACGTAACTGGGTGGCTATAAAGGTGCACTACAGGTATCTCCGAAAGTGTCTGTTGGGTTGGCATGAATCGAGACTGGGATTTGTCACTCCGTGTAAACGGAGAGGTATCTCTGGGCCCACTCGGTAGGACATCATCATAATGTGCACAATGTGACCAAGGAGTTGATCACGGGATGATGTGTTACGGAACGAGTAAAGAGACTTGCCGGTAACGAGATTGAACAAGGTATCAGGATACCGACGATCGAATCTCGGGCAAGTAACATACCGATAGACAAAGGGAATTGTATACGGGATTGATTGAATCCTCGACATCGTGGTTCATCCGATGAGATCATCGAGGAGCATGTGGGAGCCAACATGGGTATCCAGATCCCGCTGTTGGTTATTGACCGGAGAGTCGTCTCGGTCATGTCTGCGTGTCTCCCGAACCCATAGGGTCTACACACTTAAGGTTCGGCGACGCTAGGGTTGTAGAGATATTAGTATGCGGTAACCCAAAAGTTGTTTGGAGTCCCGGATGAGATCCCGGACGTCACGAGGAGTTCCGGAATGGTCCGGAGGTAAAGATTTATATATGGGAAGTCTTATTTTGGTCGCCGGAAAAGTTTCGCACTTTATCGGTTATTGTACCGGGAGTGCCGAAAGGGGTCCGGGGGTCCACCAAGGGGTCCACCAGCCCCGATGGGGCCACATGGGCTGTGGGGGGTGCGCCTTGGCCTATATGGGCCAAGGGAACCAGCCCCAAGAGGCCCATGCGCCAAGAGATAAGATAAAGGGAGAGTCCTAAAGGGGGAAGGCACCTCCGAGGTGCCTTGGGGAGGATGGACTCCTCCCTGGCCGCACCCTTCCTTGGAGGAAGGGACAAGGCTGCGCCCCCCCCCCTCTCCCTTGGCCCTATATATAGTGGGGGGGAGGGAGGGCAGCAGCAATCCAAGCCCTGGCGCCTCCCTCTCCCTCCCGTGACACCTATTCCTCCCCGCTCGCGCTTGGCGAAGCCCTGCCGGGATCCCGCTACTTCCACCACCACGCCGTCGTGCTGCTGGATCTCCATCAACCTCTCCTCCCCCTTGCTGGATCAAGAAGGAGGAGACGTCGCTGCTCCGTACGTGTGCTGAACGTGGAGGTGCCGTCCGTTCGGCACTCGGTCATCGGTGATTTGGATCACGACGAGTACGACTCCATCAACCCCGTTCTCTTGAACGCTTCCGCTCGCGATCTACAAGGGTATGTAGATGCACTCCTCTCTCTCTTTGCTAGATGACTCCATAGATTGATCTTGGTGATGCCTAGAAAATTTTGAATTTCTGCTACGTTCCCCGACAGTGGCATCATGAGCTAGGTCTATGCGTAGTTTCTATGCACGAGTAGAACACAAAGCAGTTGTGGGCGTCGATTTTGCCAATTTACTTGCCGTTACTAGTCTTATCTTGATTCGGCGGCATCGTGGGATGAAGCGGCCCGGACCGACCTTACACGTACACTTACGTGAGACAGGTTCCACCGACTGACATGCACTAGTTGCATAAGGTGGCTAGCGGGTGTCTGTCTCTCCCACTTTAGTCGGATCGGATTCGATGAAAAGGGTCCTTATGAAGGGTAAATAGAAATTGGCATATCACGTTGTGGCTTTTGCTTAGGTAAGAAACGTTCTTGCTAGAATCCCATAGCGGCCACGTAAAACATGCAACAACAATTAGAGGACGTCTAACTTGTTTTTGCAGGGTATGCTATGTGATGTGATATGGACAAAAGGATGTGATGAATGATATATGTGATGTATGAGATTGATCATATTCTTGTAATAGGAATCACGACTTGCATGTCGATGACTATGACAACCGGCAGGAGCCATAGGAGTTGCCTTTATTTTTTGTATGACCTGCGTGTCATTGAATAACGCCATGTAAATTACTTTACTTTATTGCTAAGCGCGTTAGCCATAGAAGTAGAAGTAATCGTTGGCGTGACAACTTCATGAAGACACAATGATGGAGATCATGGTGTCATGCCGGTGACAAAGATGATCATGGTGCCCCGAAGATGGAGATCAAAGGAGCAAAATGATATTGGCCATATCATGTCACTATTTGATTGCATGTGATGTTTATCATGTTTACATCTTATTTACTTAGAACGACGGTAGCATAAATAAGATGATCCCTCACTAAAATTTCAAGAGACATGTTCCCCCTAACTGTGCACCGTTGCGAAGGTTCGTTGTTTCGAAGCACCACGTGATGATCAGGTGTGATAGATTCTAACGTTCGAATACAACGGGTGTTGACGAGCCTAGCATGTACAGACATGGCCTCGGAACACATGCAAAACACTTAGGTTGACTTGACGAGCCTAGCATGTACAGACATGGCCTCGGAACACAAGAGATCGAAAGGTCGAACATGAGTCGTATAGTAGATACGATCAACATGGAGATGTTCACCGATGATGACTAGTCCGTCTCACGTGATGATCGGACACGGCCTAGTTTGACTCGGATCATGTATCACTTAGATGACTAGAGGGATGTCTATCTGAGTGGGAGTTCATTAATCAGATGAACTCAATTATCATGGACATAGTCAAAAGGTCTTTGCAAATTATGTCATAGCTTACGCTTTAGTTCTACTGTTTAAGATATGTTCCTAGAGAAAATTTAGTTGAAAGTTGGTAGTAGCAATTATGCGGACTGGGTCCGTAAACTGAGGATTGTCCTCATTGCTGCACAGAAGGCTTATGTCCTTAATGCACCGCTCGGTGTGCTAAACCTCAGCGTCGTCTGTAGATGTTGCGGAACATCTGACATACACGTTTTGATAACTACGTGATAGTTCAGTGTGTAATGCTAACGGTTTAGAATTGTGGCACGAAAGATGGTTTTTGAAACGTCGCAGAACATATGAGATGTTCCGAAGACTGAAATTGGGATTTCAGATTAGTGCCCACGTCAAGAGGTATGAGACATCTGACAAGTTTCTTAAGCCTGCAAACTAAGGGAGAAAAGCTCAATCGTTGAGCATGTGCTCAGATTGTCTGAGTACCACAATCGCTTGAATCGAGTGGGAGTTAATCTCCCAAATGAGATAGTGATGGTTCTCCATAGTCACTACCACCAAGCTATTAGAGCTTCGTGATGAACTATAAATATCAAGAATAGATGATGATCCTTGAGCAACTCGCGATGTTTGACACCGCGAAAGTAGAAATCAAGAAGGAGCATCAATTGTTGATGGTTAGTAAAACCACTAGTTTAAGAAGGGCAAGGGCAAAAGGGATACTTCATGAAACAGCAAATCATTTGCTGCTCTAGTGAAGAATCCCAAGGTTGAACCCAAACCCGAGACTAAGTGCTTCTGTAATGAGGGGAACGGTCACTGAAGCAGTACTACCCTAGATATTTGGTAGATGAGAAGGCGGGCAAGGTCGACAGAAGTATATTGGATATACGTTTTATGAATGTGTACTTTACTAGTACTCCTAGCAGCACTAGGGTATTACATACCAGTTTGGTTGCTAAGTGTTAGTAACTCGAAATAAAAGCTTCGGAATAAACGGAGACTAGCTAAAGGTGAGATGACAATATGTGTTGGAAGTGTTTCCAAGGTTGATGTGATCAAGCGTCGCATGCTCCCTCTACCATCGAGATTTGGTGTTTGCGTTAAGCATGATTGGATTATGTTTATCGCAATACGGTTATTCATTTAAGGAGAATAATGGTTACTCTGTTTATTTGAATAATACCTTCAATGGTCTTGCACCTAAAATGAATCTCGATCGTAGTGATACACATGTTCATGCCAAAAGTAATGATAGTACCACATACTTGTGGCACTGCTATTTGAGTCATATTGGTATAGAACGCATGAAGAAGCTCCATGAAGATGGATCTTTGGACTCACTCATTTTTGAAAGGATTGAGACATGCAAACCATGTCTATTGGTATATATGCATGAAGAAACTCCATGCAGATGGATCGTTTGGACTCACTTGATTTTGAATCACTTGAGACATGCAAATCATACCACATGGGCAAGATGACTGAAAGGCCTCGTTTTCAGTAAGATGGAACAAGAGACCAACTTGTTGGAAGTAACACATTTGATGTGTGCAGTCCAATGAGTGCTGAGGCACGCAGTGGATATCGATATGTTCTTACTTCACAGATGATTTGAGTAGATGCTGAGAATATTTACTTAATGAAACACAAGTCTGAATTATTGAAAGGTTCAAGTAATTTCAGAGTGAAGTTGAAGATCGTCATGACAAGAGGATAAAATGTCTATGATATGATCATAGAGATATCTGAGTTACGAGTTTGGCACACAATTAAGAAATTGTGGAAATTGTTTCACGACTAATACCGCTTGGAGCACCATAGTGTGATGGTGTGTCCGAACATCATAACTGCACCCTATTGGATATGGTGCATACCATGATGTCTCTTATCGAATTACACTATCGTTTATGGGTTAGGCATTAGAGACAGCTGCATTCACTTTAAAAGGGGTACCATGCAATTCCGTTGAGACGACACCGTTTAGAGAAACCTAAGTTGTCGTTTCTTAAAAGTTTGGGGCTGCGATGCTTATGTGAAAAAGTTTCAGGCTGATAAGCTCGAACCCAAAGCGGATAAATGCATCTTCATAGAATACCCAAAACAGTTGGGTATACCTCCTATTTCAGATCTGGAAGTTAACAGGTCCTTTCTCGAGGAAAAGTTTCTCTCGAAAGAATTGAGTGGGAGGATGGTGGAGACTTGATGAGGTTATTGAACCACAACTTCAACTAGTGTGTAGCATGGCACAGGAAGTTGTTCCTGTGGCACCTACACCAATTGAAGTGAAAGCTTATGATAGTGATCATGAAACTTCGGATCAAGTCACTACCAAACCTCGTAGGACGACGAGGATGCGTGCTACTTCAGAGTGGTATGTGATCCTGTCTGAGATATCATGTTGTTGGACAATACTGAACCTGCGAGCTATGGAGAAGCGATGGTGGGCCCATATTCCGACAAATGGTTAGAAGCCATGAAATCCGAGATAAATGGATCTTTGAGAAGAAGACGGACGTGGACGGTAATGTTACCGTCTATGAAGCTCGACTTGTGGCAAAGAGAATTTTCACAAGTTCAAGGAGTTGACTACAATGAGATTTTCTCATCCGTAGCGATGCTTAAGTCCGTCGGAATCATGTTAGCATTAGCTGCGTTTATGAAATCTGGCAGATGGATGCCAAAACAAGTTTCCTTACCAGTTTTCGTAAGGAAAGGTTGTATGTGATACAATCAGAAAGGTTTTGTCCTAAGGATGCTAAAAGGTATGCTAGCTCCAGCGATCCTTCCATGGACTAGAGCAAGCATCTCGGAGTCAGAATATACGCTTTGATGGAGTGATCAAAGTTTTTGGGTTTATACAAAGTTTGTTAGAAACTTGTATTTACAATAAAGTGAGTGGGAGCGCTACAACATTTCTGATAAGTATATGTGAATGACATATTGTTGATCCGAAATGATGTAAAAATTTCTGGAAAGCATAAAGGGTTGTTTGAAAGGAGTTTTTCAAAGGAAGACCTGGATAAAGCTGCTTACATATTGGGCATCAAGATCCATAGAGATAGATCAAGACGCCCGATGATACTTTCAAAGAACGCACACCTTGACATGATTTTGAAGGAGTTCAAAATAGATCAGCAAAGAAGGAGTTCTTGGCTGTGTTACAAGGTGTGAGTATTGAGTAAGACTCAAGACCTGACCATAGCAGAAGAGAGAGAAAGGACGAAGGTCGTCCCCTACGTTTTAGACGTAGGCTCTACAGTATGCTATGCTGTGTACCGCACATGAAGTGTGCCTTGCCATGTGTTGGTCAAGGGGTACAATAGTGATCCGGGAATGGATCACATGACAGCGGTCGAACTTATCCTTAGTATCTAGTGGACTAAGGAATTTTCTCGATTATGGAGGTGAAAAGGAGTTCGTCGTAAAGGGTTACGTCGATGCGAACTTTGACACTAATCCGGATGACTCTGAGTAGTAAACCGGATTCGTATAGTAGAGCAGTTATTTGAAATGGCTCCAAGTATCGCGTGGTAGCATCCACAAGATGACATAGATATTCGTAAAGCACACACGGATCTGAAAGGTTCAGACCCGTTGACTAATAACCTCTCTCACAAGCATAACAAGATCAAACCAGAACTCATTGAGTGTTAATCACATAGTAATGTGAACTAGATTGTTGACTCTAGTAAACTCTTTAGATGTTTGTCACATGGTGATGTGACCTGTGAGTGTTAATCACATGGTGATGTGAACTAGATTATTGACTCTAGTGCAAGTGGGAGACTGTTGGAAATATGCCCTAGAGGCAATAATAAATAGGTTATTATTATATTTCCTTGTTCATGATAATCGTTTATTATCCATGCTAGAATTGTATTGATAGGAAACTCAGATACATGTGTGGATACATAGACAACACCATGTCCCTAGTAAGCCTCTAGTTGACTAGCTCGTTGATCAATAGATGGTTACGGTTTCCTGACCATGGACATTGGATGTCGTTGATAACGGGATCACATCATTAGGAGAATGATGTGATGGACAAGACCCAATCCTAAGCCTAGCACAAGATCGTGTAGTTCGTTTGCTAAGAGCTTTTCTAATGTCAAGTATCATTTCCTTAGACCATGAGATTGTGCAACTCCCGGATACCGTAGGAATGCTTTGGGTGTACCAAACGTCACAACGTAACTGGGTGGCTATAAAGGTGCACTACAAGTATCTCCGAAAGTGTCTGTTGGGTTGGCGCGAATCGAGACTGGGATTTGTCACTCCGTGTAAACGAAGAGGTATCTCTGGGCCCACTCGGTAGGACATCATCATAATGTGCACAATGTGACCAAGGAGTTGATCACGGGATGATGTGTTACGGAACGAGTAAAGAGACTTGCCGGTAACGAGATTGAACAAGGTATCGGGATACCGACGATCGAATCTCGGGCAAGTAACATACCGATAGACAAAGGGAATTGTATACGGGATTGATTGAATCCTCGACATCGTGGTTCATCCGATGAGATCATCGAGGAGCATGTGGGAGCCAACATGGGTATCCAGATCCCGCTGTTGGTTATTGACCGGAGAGTCGTCTCGGTCATGTCTGCGTGTCTCCCGAACCCGTAGGGTCTACACACTTAAGGTTCGGCGACGCTAGGGTTGTGGAGATATTAGTATGCGCTAACCTGAAAGTTGTTCGGAGTCCCGGATGAGATCCCGGACGTCACGAGGAGTTCCGGAATGGTCCGGAGGTAAAGATTTATATATGGGAAGTCTTATTTTGGTCGCCGGAAAAGTTCCGCACTTTATCGGTATTGTACCGGGAGTGCCGAAAGGGGTCCGGGGGTCCACCAAGGGGTCCACCAGCCCCGGGGGGGCCACATGGGCTGTGGGGGGTGCGCCTTGGCCTATATGGGCCAAGGGAACCAGCCCCAAGAGGCCCATGCGCCAAGAGATAAGATAAAGGGAGAGTCCTAAAGGGGGAAGGCACCTCCGAGGTGCCTTGGGGAGGATGGACTCCTCCCTGGCCGCACCCTTCCTTGGAGGAAGGGCCAAGGCTGCGCCCCCCCTCTCCCTTGGCCCTATATATAGTGGGGGCAGGGAGGGCAGCAGCAATCCAAGCCCTGGCGCCTCCCTCTCCCTCCCGTGACACCTATTCCTCCCCGCTTGTGCTTGGCGAAGCCCTGCCGGGATCCCGCTACTTCCACCACCACGCCGTCGTGCTGCTGGATCTCCATCAACCTCTCCTCCCCCTTGCTGGATCAAGATGGAGGAGACGTCGCTGCTCCGTACGTGTGTTGAACGCGGAGGTGCCGTCCGTTCGGCGGTAGGATCATCGGTGATTTGGATCACGACGAGTACGACTCCATCAACCCCGTTCTCTTGAACGCTTCCGCTCGCGATCTACAAGGGTATGTGGATGCACTCCTCTCTCTCGTTGCTAGATGACTCCATAGATTGATCTTGGTGATGCATAGAAAATTTTGAATTTCTGCTACGTTCCCCGACAGTTCTCAGGGCACACTGGATAGGTCAAGCTATGAGTAAAACCAGTCCTCAAGTTTCCCCGAGGTGGCCCTGCAGGCTGCCCGGTTCGGACCAACACTTAGAGGAGCACTAGCCCGGGGGGGTTAAATAAAGATGACCCTCGGGCTCACGAAAACCCAAGGGAAAAGGCTTAGGTAGGCAAATGTAAAACCAAGGTTGGGCCTTTCTGGAGGAGTTTTATTCAAAGCGAACTATCAAGGGGGTCCCATAAATCCCCAACCGCGTAAGGAACGCAAAATCAAGGAACATAACACCGGTATGACGGAAACTAGGGCGGCAAGAGTGGAACAAAACACCGGGCATAAGGCCGAGCCTTCCACCCTTTACCAAGTATATAGATGCATTAATTAAACAAGAGATATTGTGATATCCCAACATATCCATGTTCCAACATGGAACCAACTTCAACTTCACCTGCAACTAGCAACGCTATAAGAAGGGCTGAGCAAAAGCAGTAACTTAGCCAAACAACGGTTTGCTAGGAAAAGATGATTAGAGGCTTGACATGGCAATATGGGAGGCATGATAAACAGGTGATAGGTAGCGCAAACATAGCGATAGAGCGAACAACTAGCAAGCAAAGATAGAAGTGATATCGGGGGTATGGTCATCTTGCCTGCAATGTTCTCAGAGTTGTCGAAAGCTTGATCCTCGTTAGCGTACTCAACAGGTCCCTCATTCCCGTACTCGTCTCCGGCTCTACCCAAAGCAAGAACACACGCAATGGAACAACAATCAATCACGGTGCAATGCACAAGCAACATGATGCAATTCATGGCATGATATGCAAGATATGATATGCAATGCATATGCGTGCTCCGGAAGGGAAAGAATGATCAAGGCATCAACTTGGCAAACCAATTATGCCGCTGGAAAGATGAGATGATTTCGGTTGAAATCGATATAAAGATCACCGGAAACGGATGCACGGTTTGCAAATGGCAAGCAAAACAAGGATGACGCAAAACTGCGATTAACAGCATGATGCCACTTAGCATGCAACAAGAAACTAATCTACTGCACTCCAACATAGCAACAAAGCATATGTCGGTGATTTACACAAGATGATTGAAAAAATATGAACACTGAGCTACGGCTAAATCACACAAGAGCAGGTCCAAACAAGCATGGCAAAAGTGCAAAAGATATCAGCATCACAGACTTGGTGAAAATACTAACATGGCATAAACAACATCAGGAAGCAATGTTTAGAGCAAGCAAACAACATGCTATAGGAAAATATCATAGCAACTCAAGGCATGGCATGATTCTACTAAATGCATAGAACAAAAGACCCTTACTGATCATGAGCCAAAAAGGCACGAAAGATATGATGGCACCCATGTAAACATAGCAAGATTTATTAACAGTTTCAGAATCATGGCATAAACAGAATTATGAAGGCGACTTTGCGAGATCAAACCACTCATCACAGAGCCTTGCATGACATGTCCGGCTCTACCAATAGCAAGATGACATGTTCATGAATCTAACCATGGAAAGAGCAAGTTCATAGGATGCATGGATCACTAGCAACAACCATGGCAATATTGATTAACATGTTAACATTCTGCCAGGAACATTTTATAGCAAAAGTAGAGCAAGAATAAGACATGCTAGAGCACTCCATAATTACAAGCAGGGGCATGGACGGATAGAGCATAACCACATGTACAAAACATCCTTACTGAAGTATCCCAAAATAAGCACGGATCCCACGGTAGCATCAAGTTTACATGGCATCAAAATAATCAGCAGGACAAGACTTGGCAAAATCCTAAGTACCTGAAAACAGCAACATCATGAAGCCTAGTTTGCATGCTTGTTCTAGTCACCACATAGATCACAAAAATACAAGACAAGCACCTCTGTAAAGACGGCATGTTTTAGTTTAAAAGACATGTAGAGCTCGTACATATATGATGCACACATCAAATGCAACAAAAATGACAAATCACCATGATCTGATAAGTAACAGCAGTAAACAATTTATAGCACTTTCGCATCAATAAAAATGGCATCATAACCAATAGTATCATGCATGGAAATGCTTCTCACATGAAGAGCTCAACGAGGCGAACAAATCGACATATGATATGCATGATTTGGAGCGCCGAGCATATAGATATGGCATGACAAAGGTAGCACCAAAATATGACAGAAAAGGACTTGGTGGAAATTTTCGGGGTCAACCTTTTGGATCTAGGGTTTGCACGCTCTGCGGCGATCGCCAGAGAAACTCGCCGGAGTTGGCGTGGAGGAGGCCGGACGACGCGAGGAGGCGGCCGGAGAGGACGGGGGGAGGGGCGGAGGAGGGAGCGCGACCGGGAGGCGACGGCCGACGAGGAGAGCTCCGGCCCCGGGCGGTGGAGCTGAGGCGGCCGGGCGAGTTGAGGCGCAGCCGGCAAGGTGCAAGGTCGTCGGAGCCGGCGCGCGCGGTGGCGGGGCGGAGCGAACGGCGCGGGGCGGTGCAGTGGTGGCGCGGCGATGCGGCGGCGTTCGGCGCAGGCGGCAGCGTGCAGCAGGCGGCGGGGCCCGTCGGTGGCGATGGCCGGAGGCGAAGGCGGGCGGCGCGGCAGCGGG
>NC_057802.1:467683250-467811834 GCF_018294505.1 Triticum aestivum | reverse complement strand
GGCGGCGCGGAGGGGCGCGGCCCGGTTCGGCCTGGTGGCGGGCCGGATCTGGGCCCGGTGCGCTGCGGTGGCGGGGAAGAGAGAGGGGGTGACGTGGCAGCGGCGGATTGGTTGAGGCCGGCGGCGCAGACACGTCCGGCGCGGCATGGACATGTCCGGCGGCGCGAGAAGGAAGACGCTAGGGTTTGTACCACGAAATTTCGGGGGAGGTGCAAATATATAGGTAGAGGGAGCTAGGAGAGTCCAAATGAGGTGCGGTTTTCGCCCACACGATCGTGATCCAACGGCGGAGAACATTGAGATGGTTTAGATGGGTTATTGGGCGGTTTTGGAGGGGTGCTGGGCTGCAACCCAAAAGTGGCTTTTGCGGTTACCCGGTTAACCGTTGGGGCATCAAACGGCCTCCAAATGGAACGAAATTTGACAGGCGGCTAACGGTAGTGTACCAAGGTCACTTGGCAAATCTCGGTCCATTCCGAGAACGTTTAACACCCGCTCACGAAAAGAGACAAGAGGGGTGCGCCGGGTGCATGAGGGAGTGTCGGATTGTGAAACGGACAACAGGGAAAATGCTCAGATGCATGAGACGAACATGAATGCAAATGCTATGCACATGATGACATGATATGAAATGCATCACATGAACAAAAGCAAACAAAGACAAAGACCCAACCACGAAGAGAATCTCATATCGCATCTCCGGAAAAGGCAAGAGTTGGAGTTACGAATATGGAAAGTTGTATCCGGGGCGTTACACTTGAGTTGCTTAAGGTCTCTTAGGATCAAAATGTCCAAATAAAACCAATTCAAAAATGCAAGAATCATGGATGCATATGATGACCTAATGATTAACATCCAAATTGAAAATTGGGATGTTGCGAAGCATAGAGACCTAGTCACAGAAGAACTGTACCAAGATAAAAGGACACAGGAATTGAGGAAAAAGGCTATGCCACTACCAGAAGAGCCCAGAGAAAGAATTATCCTGAAGATCTCAGAAGACTGACCCTGTCAAGAATAAGGATGGAGTATATGAGTATTGATTGAACCGTAACCATGCTTCTAAGGGTGGTAGTATCCCAGACCCCCTGTGACGATCGATGGATTTTGAGAAGACCCCCGAACCTAACCTATTTCTTGCTGGCCTCTCCGAATATCGAGGGCGAGATTCATTTTAAGGGTGGTAGGTTTGTAACATCCCAAAATTCAAAATTTTGGAATGTTATATTAAATAAATAGTTTTGATTGATTGTTTGATTGTGGTGTGGTTGCTTGTGTGAAATTGAGTGAAATTTGATTTTTTTTAAAAGTTAAATGAGAGGGAATAAAATGACTTTCCCAAACTTTCACCTTGCATTTATGATTTCCATGAATTCAAATTTATTTTATCCCAAAACCCCAGAGTGAAGATGATATGACTTCTTCCATTTAAATAAATGAAAAGGGTTTTGAAAAGGTTTGAATTCCATTTGGAAATATTCTAAATTCACAAAATTTATGCAACTCAATGAGTTTCATGAGAGAAGATAAAATGACTTCTTCAAATGCTAAGAAAGAGAGGTGGAAGTTTCAAAGAATCAAATTGAAAGTCCTTTTGTAGTTATTTTGAAACCCTTTTTTAATTTGGAGTTATTTGATTTTTATTCAAATTATTTTTCTCAAAAAACAAAATATATGGAAAATAGGGTAAAATGATTCCCTACAGCAGAAAAGTGGAGAAAAATGAGTTTGAAATTATTTTGGTATTTTAAAATATTTTTATTTGGTTTTTAAATGAACCAGTAGAACTGTTTGCCTTATTTCAAATTTTTGTGGAATTTATTTGCCGCGGAAATTAGTTCATCATTTAGGAAATCTTTTTCTGAAAATTTTGATATATATTATGCCTATATAAAATTTTATTTTTATTTTCGTTATTCAGATTTCCTTTTCTGTTTCTATTTAAAAACAAAAAACTGCGCGTGCCCCTGGAATAACTGTCGCCCATGTGCGCAGCCTAGTGGCATCAGGCGCCCCATCATTTTTTTCATCTCTCCTACATGGGCCAGGCCAAGCCAGCGATTTCCTTCTCAGTTTTTTTTCCTTCGGCCGAATAAAAAAAACTGCAGCGTGCGCGGCCGGCCCGCTACGCTTTTTAGCCCATGCGATTAACTTCGCTTTATTTGTGCGTCTAAGTTTAGTCCCACATTGCCTAGCCTTTGACCCTCAAAACCTCTTTTCACCTATAAACATAGACTCATAGAGCCTACAAAAATCATCCGATTCGGGTTAAATCAATATTTTGGTTTGACTAGATTCATTAAAGTAAAATATATTCTCCTCTCCGGCGGGACTTCTGAAAGTTGTTTTTTCTCTCCGAAGTCATCTTTTCTCTACCTTATAAAGGTATTTTTCTTCGTATTTTTTAATACTTCCATAGTTTATTATTTTTAGATAGTGTAATATAGAATAATTAGATTACCAATTAGTCTCTGTATTTATAAATTAGACCTAGAATTTTTTTAGCCGTACTATTTTTCTTCCGTACAACAGCTTGGCCCTGATTTTTCAAATAGCAATAACTTTTTACTCGTTCATCCAAATTAGATAAAACCAACGCCTACAATTTCGTCTTGATTCTGCCTATCTAGTGAATCTATCAAATAAACTTTTTGCAACTTTCAAATTTCGAAATTTGTTCAGATTCATATTCAAACTCTTTTGATCATATCTTTTTATCCGTAGCTCTGTTTTTCGATGAACCCAACTGCATCGGATTCGTATTGAAGTAATCTTTCCGTTCGCACAATTAGTGTCGTCTTTCCACCATATAATTTTGATCTTAGCCAGTTACTCTGCTGGCCCACAAAAGAGTTGTTACACAACATTCTAAGCAGATTCAATGCTATGTTGAACTACTTGATCCATTATTTTCAATCTAGTAATTCTTTTTCCTAAATATTCATATTGACTTGCTACATCCAGTAGCATCATTAGTTTCAACTTTGGAACCTTTCAAACTATTCGAACCTTCATTTGATCATATCTTGTAAACGGTAGCATATTTTCAATTGATTCCTTATTGCAATTGAATCCATAAACGTAATCTATTATCTTGAGCCATCACCACACTTTTTCACCGAAATTAGGATCTGATCTTGCAAAATAATTTAATTTGGTTCTTTTGGAGTTTTCGAAATCTTCCTTTGCATTTTCTTTTGGTCTTTGAGTGATTGCTTATGTGTGGTTATAATTGCTTGCTCACGATAGATTGAACGGAGTGTGATGAGTAGAACTATCAGGAATTATGAGTGCGAAGCATCTTCATCAACAGTACAAGGCAAGTTTACACTTTGATCATATTTTTCATACCCAGTTTTATGCATTAGTTTTACCCTCAAAGATTGCATGAGTAGGATTGGGAATTGGGAATTGCTATGTTGTTGATGAGGTAGGAACCTATTACCTTTGATCACCTTGGGATTATACGTTATGCTCTATTGTTTAGCCATGCTCGTAGACGTGGATTGGTATGTGAGATTCATTAAAGTTGCGAGAGTTATATTAACTAAGGAAAACATAAGGTGGCTACTTTAATACACATCTGGGTGGAATGGTTGGGGCACCCTGGAGCACCTAGTGGTTTGACCAGGCACCTGGAGAACCCAGTGCTTGCCTAAGGGAATCTCGGAGTATCCGTGTGATCACCCTATGGAATGCCACCCAGGCTCAAAGGGATCATAAGATTATTCATGCTAGAAACATCCGTGTGCAGCCACAAGCCATTATGAGCTCTGGCATAGTTGAGTAAGTTGTGTGACCTCTTTCATTGGTAGCCTAGCAGATGTAGGGGAAAGTAGGTGGTATTGTCTACCCAGAACAAAGAGTTAATGCTTGAGAAAGACTGTGTCTCGATCATCCGTTTCTCAACATCATGTAGTGCGAGAAATTCAACGGAGGAGTTCGAGTCTTGTGGGGAAAAGTGCGCAAACCTCTGCAGAGTGTACAAACTAATCATGATTAGTCGTGTCCCCGGTTTTTTGAGTATCTGGTATTTGAATTATTTGTTGATCTCATCACTTTATTTAATGAAATTGTTGGGTTATTATTATTACTTGGTAATTTTGGGATTGAGTTGGAGGAACCTTCTCAATAATGGCATCAACTTGGTAGTAAAATAAAATTTATTCCTTTGTTGTAGGGAAAAATTAGCTTTATGCAAAATTTAAACTTAGAGCCTCCGCCAGCCAAATATGCATATAGAGTTAGACATTTTCATTATTTCTCTATGGTGTGAATTTGCCAGTACATTCAATGTACTGACCTACATGGCTGCAACGTCTCATGCTGCAGGATTCTTACGACAAGTAAGCGATACGTTAGGGTTACGATGTCTACACTCAACTTTGCCGTTGGCGTTGTTGGGAACTCCACAACTTTGTTGTTACTTCCGCTATATGGATTGAGGTAATAGTATTTACGTTACTTTATACATGTGATTGACCTCTATTATAAATCCTCGAGTACTGTGTGTGTCAGCATACCGATCCAGGGATGACACTTAAGCACAGAGATTTCGATCCATTGGGATCGGGTCGCTACAAGATGAAAGGACACAGGAATGGGTGTGGGTGGTCTTGGCTAGCAAATAGGTGTGGGTGGTCTTTCCGTAGGTCTTCTTCCTCGGTATGGTGACTCCATTGAACTTTGCAAAACTTGATGAACTTGCTGCACGTAAGTCGGCTGGCAAACTCGAGGATCTTGACAGGTTTCTCCTCGTAGGTTAGGTCACTCTCCAACTGAATTGCCTCTCGGGGCACTGTATCTCTTAGAGGAATATCGGCCATCTCTGCATGGCACTTCTTCAACTGGGAAACGTGAAACACATCATGAACTCCTGACAATCCTTCGGGTAATTCCAACTTGTAGGCCACTTCTCCCATACGTTCCAAAACTCGATAAGGTCCTACAAACCTTGGGGCTAACTTTCCTTTGACTCCAAATTGTTTAACTCCTCGAAGTGGTGACACACGGAAATATGCTCTATCTCCGATTTCATAGGCTACCTCCTTGCGTTTGATGTCAGCATAACTCTTCTGCCTGGACTGAGCTACCTTCAATCTATCACGAATCAACTTAACTTTCTCTTCAGACTCTTTGATTAAATCTGGGCCGAACAACTGACGGTCTCCAACTTCATCCCACATCAATGGTGTCCTGCACCTCCTTCCATACAAAGATCCGAAAGGGGCCATCTTCAAACTAGCCTGGTAACTGTTGTTATATGAGAACTCTGCATAAGGCAAATTATCGTCCCAACTAGATCCATAATCTAGCGCACAAGCTCTCAACATGTCTTCCAGAATTTTATTGACTCTCTTGGTCTGTCCATCTATCTGCGGATGAAATGATGTACTGAACTCTAGCCTGGTACCCAAAGTCTGGTGTAACTAATTCCAAAACTTTGAGGTAAACTGTGTCCCTCTATCTGATACGATGGTCCTCGGAACTCCATGCAGACATACAATCCTGGTTATATATATCATGGCCAACTTCGCGCTCGTATAAGTGGTTTTCACGGGGATAAAGTGAGCCACTTTGGTCAAGCGATCAACTACTACCCAGATGGAATCATGACCTGATCGTGTCCTGGGTAATCCGGTGATGAAATCCATGCCAAGCTTATCCCACTTCCATTCGGGAATCGGCATAGGCTGAAGTAATCCTGCTGGCTTCTCGTGTTCTGCCTTAACTCTACATACTCGGCTATATCCTTCTTCATACCTGTCCGCCAGAAACGTTCCTTCAAATCCAAATACATCTTGGTGTTTCTGGGGTGAATCGAGTATGGCGAGTCATGAGCTTCCTGAAGTATTAACTTCCTGATCTCTGAATCATTGGGCACGTAAATACGATCCTCAAACCATAAAGTTTTTTGTTCATCCTCACGAAAACCTTTGGCTTTTCCCTTACTCATGTTTTCCTTCATCTCTGCAATCTCCTTATAAGTCTTCTGGGCTTCTCGAATCTTTCCCAACAATGTGGACTGAACTTCCAAAGCTGCAACAAAACCTCTCGGAACTATCTCCAAACGAAGTTCTCTGATATCGTCGGCTAACTCTTGCGGAAATCCCCCGGTCACGAGAGTATTAACATAACTCTTGCGGCTCAAAGCATCTGCCACAACATTGGCCTTTCCTGGATGATAATGCAACTTTATATCATAATCCTTTATTAGCTACAACCATCTCCTCTTCCTGAGGTTCAACTCCTTCTGCGTGAAGATGTACTTCAAACTCTTATGACCCGTGTATACATCATGATAGTTTCCAATAAGAAAATGCCTCCATGTCTTGAGCGCATGCACTACGGCTGCTAACTCCAAATCATGGGTGGCATAATTCAACTCATGAGGTCGAAGCTGACGTGAGGCATATGAAAAAACTCTTCCGTCTTGCATAAGGACACCTCCAAGTCCCTGGCGAGAAGCATCGCAATACACTTGGAAGTCCTTGCGTATATCTGGAAGAATTAGCACTGGGGCTGTAACTAAACGTTTCTTCAACTCCTAAAAACTGGCCTCACATTCTTCGGTCCATTTTAACTTGGTGTCATTCTTCAATAACTCCGTCATGGGCTTTGCAATCTTGGAAAAATTCTCAATGAATCTCCGGTAATATCCTGCGAGTCCAAGAAAACTGTGTATCTCTCCAACTGAGGTGGGTGCCAACCACTTTGTGATGGACTGAACTTTGGAAGGGTCTACTGCTATGCCTTCTCAGATATAACATGTCCGAGAAATCCATCTTCCGTCAACCAAAACTCTCGTTTGCTGAACTTGGCATATAGCTGATTTTCCGTGAGCTTCTCGAGAACTAAACGCAAATGTTCCTTGTTTTCCTCTTCATTCTTTGAGTATACCAATATATCTTCAATGAACACCACAACAAACTTATCCAACAACTCCATGAACACCTTATTCATCATACTCATAAAGTAGGCAAGGGTGTTGGTCAAACCAAAGAACATGACAGTGTACTCATATAGCCCGTACCTTGTGGTAAAATTTGTCTTAGGTATATCCTGTTCTCGGATCTTCAGCTGGTGGTATCCTGATCGAAGATCGATCTTGGAGAATACTTTAGATCCCTGCAGCTGTCAAACAAATCATTGATCATCGGTAGTGGGTATTTGTTCTTGATCGTCACCTCATTCAGCGCATGATAATCCACAACCATTCTCAAAGATCCATCCTTCTTCTCAACGGAGAGCACTGGGGCTCCCCACGGTGAGAAAGGTAAGGTTACATTTGACCAAGTTCATCAACGTGGGGAGCCCCAGTACTCTTAGTTGAGAAGAAGGATGGATCTTTGAGAATGGTTGTGGATTATCATGCGCTGAATGAGGTGACGATCAAGAACAAATACCCACTACCGACGATCAATGATTTGTTTGACCAGCTGTAGGGAGCTAAAGTATTCTCCAAGATCGATCTTCGATCAGGATACCACTAGCTGGAGATCCGAGTATACCTAAGATAGCTTTTACCACAAGGTACGTGCTATATAAGTACATTGTCATGTCCTTTGGTTTGACCAACGCCCCTGCCTACTTTATGAGTATGATGAATAAGGTGTTCCTGGAGTTCTTGGATAATTTTGGTGTGGTGTTCACTGATGATATATTGGTATACTCGAAGAATGAAGAGGAACACAAGGAACATTTGCGTTTAGTTCTCGAGAAGCTCAGGGAACATCAGCTACATGACAAATTCAGCAAATGTGAGGTTTGGTTGACGGAAGTTGGATTTCTCGGACAAGTTATATCTGAGAAGGCATAGCAGTAGACCCTTCCAAAGTTCAGTCCGTCACAGAGTGGTTGACACCCACCTCAGTTGGAGAGATACACAGTTTTCTTGGACTCGCAGGATATTGCCGGAGATTCATTGAGAATTTTTTCCAAGATTGCAAATCCCATGACGGAGTTATTGAAGAATGACACTAAGTTCAAATGGACCGAAGAATGTGAGGCCAGTTTTCAGGAGTTGAAGAAACGTTTAGTTACATCCCCAGTGCTAATTCTTCCGGATATATATACTCAAGGATTTCCAAGTGTATTGTGATGCTTCTCGCCAGGGACTTAGAGGTGTACTTATGCAAGACGGAAGAGTTGTTTCATATGCCTCACGTCAGCTTCGACATCATGAGTTGAATTATGCCACCCATGATTTGGAGTTAGCAGCCGTAGTGCATGCGCTCAAGACCTCGAGACATTTTCTTATTAGAAATCGTTGTGATGTATACACAGATCATAAGAGTTTGAAGTACATCTTCACGCAGAAGGAGTTGAACCTCAGCCAGAGGAGACGGTTGGAGGTAATAAAGGATTATGATATGAAGTTGCATTATCATCCAGGAAAGGCCAATGTTGTAGCAGACGCTTTGAGCCGCAAGATTATGTTAATACTCTCGTGATCGGGGGATTTCCACAAGAGTTAGCCGACGATCTCAGAGAACTTCGTTTGGAGATAGTTCCGAGAGGTTTTGTTGCAGCGTTGGAAGTTTAGTCCACATTGTTGGGAAAGATTCGAGAAGCCCAGAAGACTGATAAGGAGATTGCAGAGATGAAGGAAAAGATGAGTAAGGGAAAAGCCAAAGGTTTTCGTGAGGATGAACACGAAACTTTATGGTTTGAGGATCGTATTTATGTGCCCAATGATTCAGAGATCAGGAAGTTAATACTTCAGGCAGCTGATGACTCACCATACTCGATTCGCCCGGAAACACCAAGATGTATTTGGATTTGAAGGAACGTTTCTGGTGGACAGGTATGAAGAAGGATATTGCCGAGTATGTAGCCGTATGTGACGTATGTCAGAGAGTTAAGGCAGAACACGAGAAGCCAGCAGGATTACTTCAGCCTATGCCAATTCCCGAATGGAAGTGGGATAAGCTTGGCATGGATTTCATCACTGGATTACCTAGGACATGATCAGGTTATGATTCCATCTGGGTAGTAGTTGATCGCTTGACCAAAGTGGCTCACTTTATCCCTGTGAAAACCACTTATACGAGCGCGAAGTTGGCCAAGATATATATGACTAGGACTGTATGTCTGCAGGGAGTTCCGAGGACCATCGTATCAGATAGAGGAACACAATTTACCTCGAAGTTTTGGAATCAGTTACACCAGACTTTGGGTACCAGGCTAGAGTTCAGTACAGTTCATCCGCAGACATATGAACATACCAAGAGAGTCGATCAGATTCTGGAAGACATGTTGAGAGCTTGTGTGCTAGATTATGGATCTAGTTGGGACAATAATTTGCCGTATGCAGAGTTCTCATATAACAACAGTTACCACGCTAGTTCGAAGATGGCCCCTTTCGAAGCTTTGTATGGAAGGAGGTGCAGGACACCATTGATGTGGGATGAAGTTGGAGACCGTCAGTTGTTCGGACCAGATTTAATCAAAGAGTCTGAAGAGAAAGTTAAGTTGATTCGTGATAGACTGAAGGTAGCTCAGTCCAGGCAGAAGAGTTATGCTGACACCAAACGCAAGGAGGTAGCCTATGAAATCGGAGATAGAGCATATCTCCGTGTGTCACCACTTCGAGGAGTTAAAGAATTTGGAGTCAAAGGAAAGTTAGCCCCAAGGTTTGTAGGACCTTACCGAGTCTTGGAACGTATGGGAGAAGTGGCCTACAAGTTGGAATTACCCGAAGGATTGTCGGGAGTTCATGATGTGTTTCACGTTTCCCAGTTGAAGAAGTGCCATGCAGAGATGGCCGATATTCCTCTAAGAGATACAGTGCCCCTAGAGGCAATTCAGTTGGAGAGTGACCTAACCTATGAGGAGAAACCCATCAAGATCCTCGAGTTTGCCTGTCGAGTTACACGCAGCAAGGTCATCAAGTTTTGCAAAGTTCAGTGGAGTCACCATACCGAGGAAGAATCCACCTGGGAGCGAGAAGAAGACCTACGGAAAGACCACCCACAACTATTTGCTAGCCAACCCGAATCACGAGGGCAATATTCATCTTAAGGGGGGTAGGTTTGTAACATTCCAATTTTCAATTTGGATGTTAATCATTAGGTCATCATATGCATCCATGATTGTTGCATTTTTTAATTGGTTTTATTTGGACATTTTGATCCATAGAGACCTTAAGCAACTCAAGGACCAATTGAGAGAGTTGGAGGTTTTCAAAAAAATCCATTTTTGATTTTTCAAAATTTGGTATATTGGATCAAAGTGATTTTTATTTGAAAATATGTTTTCAATTATTTCAATAAAATAAGGAGAGAAGATAATTTGACTTTTTCAAAACAGAGGAAATAATGGAAATTTAATTTTGAATAAAAATAATTTTTTATTTGAATTTCATTTGAGTTTTTATCCGGTTAAATTATGGAAAATTGCATTTTTAAAAACTCATTTTAGCCTAGAAAAATGTTCATGTTGTCCAAAATATTAGTGGAGGACCGTGAAAATTATTTTTGGGATTTTAGGATCTTTATTTATTTATATTTTGGATTTTTTTTCTCTGCGGCAGAATTATTTTAAAAAAAGGAGTTTCCCTTCGACCGCCTGGGTCAAAGCCCAGCCGGCCCGCCCAATGCCGCCGCCGCTCGGAGTCAGAGCCGGACTCCACCGCCGCACGCCCCCTCCCCCATGCCGCCTCGCCCCCTCCTCAAATACCCAGCACCGCCGCCCCCTCTCTCCTCAAGCCGCCGCCCAAGCCGCCGCGTCGCCGCCGCCAAACACTGTCTCCGCCGCTTGCGCTCGCCGCCGCCATGCCACGCCGCCTCCCGCGCCACACCACCGCCGCTGCCGCCACTCCCCGCCACCGCTAGTTTTCCCTCACCCGAACCGGTATAAACCGAGAAAAACCGCCCGTTTTTTTATTAAAGTTTGGTTTTCTTTTAGATCGGTTTAATATTTAGGTTTTGTTAAATAGCGAGCGTTCACCCATTTAGATCTGTTAACAAACGAATTCGTTCGTTAGTTTCTGTTGGCAGACGTTCGTCCGATAGTTTTTTCTTTTTCTGTTTATTTTCGGCCAGGGTCCTATCCGCGAATAGTTTTCTTACAGATTAGTCCCTGATCTTCAAACCCTCACCACTTTTTGATCGTTTATCCAAATCCAGTGAAACCAACGCCAAAATCTTTGTCTTGTTCCCCTCTGTCCAGATAAACAACTTGAACATGATTTTGGAAATTTAAAATTTGGTTTCAAGCAGATTTGAATTTGAACTTCCTTTAATCGTAGTTTGTGTTTCGTAACTCCGATTCGATTGATTCTTTTTGCAAATCGAAGCTCTTCACTTGAACTTTCTGTTTAGATCTTTTCTTTTGGTTTTACCTTTGCATCCTATGCTTGAGTGCTTATGTATGCTATTGTTTGTTCACGATAGAGTTTCCGGAGTGCGAGGCTTGTTACTACGAATCACTAGGGTTTTCCGATCGTCAGCAAGGCAAGTAACACTTTGATCATATCCCTTTATTACCCAGTTTTATGCATTAGTTTCAACCCACAAACATTGCATGGTTAGGATTTGATAATATGTGGTATTGGGAAGTAGTTGATGGGGTAGGAACCTATTGTCTTATATTCAAACCCTGGGCATCATTGTGTTATGCTTGCACTACTTTGCTATGCTCGTAGACGTGGATTGGTTTGTGAGATTCATGAAAGATGTGAGAGTTATTTATATGTAAGGGTTAACTTAAGGTGGCTACTTTAATACACATCTTGGTGGATTGGTTGTGGGCACCTGGGGATATAACAATGTTGTCCAAGAAATCCCGGGGTACCCGTGTGATCATCCTATGGTTTGCCACCCAGGCTCAAAGGGATCACAAGATTATTCATGCTAGAAACTTCCGTGTGCAGCCACAAGCCATTACGGGCTCTGGCATAGTTGAGTATGTTGTGGGAATCCATTCCATGATGGGCTAGCAGATGTAGGGGATTGTAGGTGTACCGGCCTATCTATCGGTTAAGGGGACCTCTTCGGAAATACTGTGTCTTGGTCATCCGTTTCTCAAACATCATGCAATGTGACAATCCAACGGAGGAGATTGAGTCTTGTGGGGAAAAGTGCGCAAACCTCTGCAGAGTATACAAACTAATCATGATTAGCCGTGTCCCCGGTTATGGACATCTTGAGTATCTGGTACTTGAATTATGATACCGGTTCGGGTGAGGGAAAACTGGCGGCGGCGGCGGGGAGTGGCGGCAGTGGCGCAGGAGGCGGCGCGACGGCGGCGAGCGCAAGCGGCGGCTTTGGCGGCTCAGGCGGCGGCTTGACGAGAGAGGGGGGCGGCGGCGGTGGGTATTTAAGGAAGGGGAGGCGAGGCAGCTTGGGGGAGGGGGCATGGGCGGCGGTGGAGTCCGGCTCATACTCCGAGCGGCGGCGGCCACAGGCGGCACTCCCGCATGGGAAAGGCGGAGGCGATGCGGGCCTTCTGGGCTTCGGCCTAGCCGGTCGAAGGGAAACTATTTTTTAATAATTCTGCCGCAGAGAAAAAAATCCAAAATAAAAATAAGTAAAAATTCTAAAATCTCAAAAATAATTTTCACGGTCCTCTACTAATATTTAGGACAACATGAACATTTTTCTGGGCTAAAATGCGATTTTTTTAAAAATGCAATTTTCCCTAATTTAACCTAATGAAAACACAAATAAAATTCAAAAAAATGTATTTTTATTCAAAATTAAATTTCCATTATTTCCTTTTTTTGACGAAGTCATATTATCTTCTCTCCTTATTTTATTTATTTTGAAATAACTGGAAAAATAATTTCAAATAAAAATCACTTTGATCCAATTTACCAAATTTTGAAAATTCAAAAATGGGATTTTGTGAAAACCTCCAACTCTCTCAATTGGTCCTTGAGTTGCTTAAGGTCTCTTAGGATCAAAATGCCCAAATAAAACCAATTCAAAAATGCAAGAATCATGGATGCATATGATGACCTAATGATTAACATCCAAATTGAAAATTGGGATGTTACACGTCTCGGCCAAAGGCCTAGCACTATGGCGTCTGGTCCTGGAAGTCCGAGAAGGACTCTTTGTTGCGGGCTAAATCGACTTTGAGGAGGCTCTTTCTGCAAGAAATGACCCCAGGGCTCAACATATAAATAGAGGGGCAGGGCTAGCACACAGAACACATCAAGATACACCAAGCCTTGTGCCGGCAACCCCGTCCCTCTAGTTTATCCTCCGTCATAGTTTCCATTGTGCTTGGCGAAGCCCTATGGTGATTGTTCTTCACCACCACCGTCATCACACCGTCGTGCTGTCGGAACTCATCTACTACTTCGCCCCTCCTGTTGAATCAAGAAGGCGAGGACGTCATCGAGCTGAACGTGTGCTAAACGCGGAGGTGCCATTTTTTCGGTACTTGATCGGGACGAATCGTGAAGGTGTACGACTACATCAACCGGGTTGATAAACGCTTCCGCTTAGCGATCTTCAAGGGTACGAAGATGCTCTCCCCTCTCGTAGCTATGCATCTTCATGGATAGATCTTGCGTGTGCGTATAATTTTTTTGTTTTCCATGCAACGTTCCCCAACAAAATTTTCACAAAGCTCTTCAAATATTTCAAGTGTTATGGTGCTCATGTAACGAATAGCATGCAAGTCAACATGTAGAACCTTGTCATTTTCCCTGACAATGATTTAAGATTACATATTCACTCTATACTGAGAAGGGAGGACCAAAAGCATGAGCTCGGCAAGAAGATCAACCACTACATAACAAAGTGGGCATGTTGTAAAAATCAACAATGAAAAGCTAAGAAGCCGATATGAAGCAGTCTGGCAAGTTCCACATAATGATGAATAAGCAAAAATAATGGCTGCAAAACTTTAGTGCAGTAGAAACTACCCACAAGGGGTATGCAAAAGCAGTGCCAATACAAATTTTATTACTTTAGTTATAAGAGACAAAAAATCAACAGTATCCACCATAGGTCAAACCATTTGACACATACTCCCTCCTTTCCGGTTTATAGGGCTTATCTCAAAATTTTAGTTTTTCCATTTTATAAGGCTCAATTTGGTTGTTCCCCATCACATGTTCAAATTCCAAGGTGCATTAAGTCACTACATGCAAGTATTAAGAGAAAATTGACCAATGCATGTACTTTTTGCATGCATGCATTGCAACTAATGCATTAATAAACATAATTTTTTGAGGAAAACAAGAACATTAATTAGGTGCTTTTACAAACTACAAAAAATATTCCACCACTCACCATCTACCTTGGTTGGTGAGATTTTTGAGTTGAGCCCTATAAACCGGAAAGGAGGGAGTATGAAATAATAGGGGCATGTGATCAATGTACTCCAGAATCCATATTAGGTTTGCTTAAAAGCAAGAAGTTCATGTGTTCAGAATTGATCCAACTCGACACATAGCAATCTCAAAGGTCATCGTGCAAGCAATTTAGGTGTACTAAGTTGCGCTCCACTGCTCTGATCCCAAGTTTTTTAGGGGGTAAGAAAAAGATGTATTCATCAAAATCCACATGTAGTGGGATAGAATGATGGCAATGGGGTTGGCCAAACCAAACGTGGCGCCCTGGACCTCGAGAAAGCGAGAACTTAGCTAAGTTATGTGCTTCATAATTGGTAGCATGACCTTCAAACAGGAAATTACAATGAAAGTTTAAAGCTTTAATGTTTTGAGGTTGATCTTAAGTTTATATTGTATTCCTGTTCTGCACACTACTTCCAAACCAATTAAGCTGGAAAAAAAATAAAGATAAAAGAATTTTGGTTGTTCAGAAAAAGCATTAACGATATATTTCTGACTAGAGGAACCTCCTTGTTCAGTAATCACTGACCTTGCAAAATATGATACATACACCTACATAGACCAGCTAGACCGAGAGATGTAAAATTTCAGAGATGATGCAGAATATAGTGGTAATAAAAGGAATTGAGCATCAGGAAGCAGACGTGAGGCTGTGATGATTAGAATAATCTATTTATGGAGGTAGTGAGGCAGCGTTCTAGGTCGGCGTAGCAAGGGCATGCAACGGATGCCGACGAATTCCTCGGTGATCACCTCTTTGGTCAGCGTGATGGAGAAGCTGCCCCTCCACTCCTCGGGCGGTGATGCAGGCTGGAGTATATCCCAAAATCTCATAATCGAGCACTGCTTCACGCACGACAGTTACGAGACGAAACACAGACATGTCATATCCCACCATCCAAGCTCAAGGCCCATAATTAATGTTCTGAACTGCAATATTTATTCCCAATTCCTGAAAGCCCCACTAAAAACAAAATAGCAATAAATTTTTATTGCAAAATCCAAATAACCTAAACCACTTTGACATAGCACAATTTGCAGGAGTAATCGGCAAAGATTGTCTTATAAAGATGAGGTGTTATCAGGGATACATGCGGTGATGCTCACGACAAGATTGGCCGCATGGCTGGGGAGCAGGGGAGACGCCTGTACCATTGCTGGAAGCTATCTCGTCGAGCATAGAGTCCATGCTACATCTTGAGGCGTTGTTGTCGTGCTACCGAGATCGAGTCCGCCATTCCCTAGCGCGAGGGAAGTTAGGAGGGAAGCTCGCCTGAGCACCACCATGTCCTTTGTCTGTATCTTGTTAGAAGTAATCCAAGGCACACAGTCGATCTATAGAGGACAAAGAAATCACATGAGGCACGACACCGAGATTTGTAATGAGGTTCACCATATGGCTACATCCCCGGGGCCTGACTACGGACGCTCCTCCCCATGACACCGCTACAACACCGCACACGGTCGTCTTGGAGGCCGACACATGCTGCTGGCTCCCCCCGCGTTCATTTGCTATTATGTTGGCATATGTTACATCGTATGTCTACCCCCACATTTATGCGAGGCCTAGGATACAAGTGTCCTACTAGGACATGACTCCGTATCCTATCTAAACACAATACTACTCAAAGTCCAACTATAACCTACCTTGTACACAATATTCGACACAACTCTAACAAACTCCGCCTTGGCGAATATTCTCCACCACCATGAATTCGTCAATTCATCAAACTTTCATGTACATTGGACTTGAGCTTATCCCGTGAGTACCGCTGCTACTCCAAAGACTCTATATGACTCCACCTGCAACTTGTAGTCCCTTCTTTTCTTGACCACGGTCAACGCTCGAGCAAAATTAAGTTCCTCTTTACTCTAGTCTGTGCTCCCAACTTCCAGAACGCCAACACACACTGATCACTGGCCTGCGTGAAAGTGAACAACTCACATATTGGGTGTCACACTTAAGAGTTACCTGAACTCAACATCACCGCTGTTCCTTGACCATCAGTCTAAAACTTGAAAGAATTTTACCATTGCTTGTATTCATCCCGAGTCAAATTCGCAATTGCCTCACCACATGTATGACCACCAGAGCCCTGTCCATCTCCATGTCCCATGCATACCGCACACCTCGCCGCTATTACCGCATCGAGTCTCTACTGTCCCGGTCAAGTCTCAAGGGCCGTGAACCCACACCACTCAACCCCCACTGCAGAGTACCATTGGTCATCATTGACCGATGACGAGTTTCACATTTCCATTAGACCACTGAGCTCCAGTTCGAACTGCGTGTCACTCGCTTCCCCCCCCCATGGAAATAGGCTTCGACTCTCTGAAGTCTTATGCCATAGCCACTCAATCAGCATCGAGTGAAGTCTTCCATCAGACTCCAGCTCCACCTTCAACATGACTCCATGGTAGATGATATCAGTCCACCCTCGCGCCCCATCAACTTCAAGCTCTCATGTGCACCGCCTTGAATCAACTCCGTGCCATAGTTGTGTTGAAGCCACACAAGCCTGTAAGCCTACACCACGTGTTTCCACGCTCATAAGTCAGTCTCCATCAGCATCACGCACCTATGTCGTCATCGCAGGTCCCATCACCGTCTAATGTACCAATCGACGAGCGTTGGTCCGTCAGATGTCTAGTCCGACCCAGGCTCCCAAATCATTCCATGAATTTCCATCCATCACATGATAATTCCATCACAGCTGACATGACTTCCCGCAACGCCTTCAAATATCTCTATTGTGCCATTAAAATTTTCACTCTTGTCTGCCATAACCCAAGGTTTCTAGTCTCATCGTACTTCTCCTCCTCAAATCTGATACCCGTTGGCGTCATGATTCTTTATACGACTGACCCTGCGAAATAAATATATACAAGCTTTTCATGACATGTCCAAGTGCACAACACGTGTACTACTAGCAACCTAGTTGATCTTCACGTGAATCAACTCATGGTTCCTGGCTTAACTCTTGATGCTAGCTATTTTCTTTGCCTTGTCCTTGCCTTACAATGGATGTGTATCATCAATGGGTTTTTTTCTTCCGATTTGGACCTGGCTGCCTCTGTCTTTTATGGTGACCCGACCCTTTGCTGCGACCTAGTAGCGCACCTGTAGGTTTGCCAGTCGAACACGAGGACTTAGTTTTGGACTCGGTCCAGTTTTGTTTTCTAAACAAATCTCATACGCAGTACGCAATACACAGTTGTACACACGTGTATATGAGCGCTTGTGTGTGTATTGTGTTCAAAAAGGTTGTACGCTTCCTGCTTTCCATCGCCGGACTCCAGCGCATCCGCGCACAATTGTATACCCGAGCATCCGAACGCTGCACGACTGCACGCGCCTATGCTCTGATCTGGTCCTGCTTCCAACGCCTCGGGCTACCACGCACGCATGGGCCTCAGTTGTACGCTCGCCCATCGATATGACGATCTATCGCCGTACGTCCTGAATGCCACTTGCACGCGTCTAACCACTACACGCTCGCCCGATCAATCCTCTGGATCCATCACCGCACGTCCAACCTTGTGTGTGCACGAGCCATTGATCTGTTTTCTTCCGATCTCGTCAAGAACCACGCTGCAACCGGCTGCATCTCAGACTCGACCCTTCCTCCAGATCTACAACCGTGACCTTCTTTGAACCTTGCTCTAATACCACTTTTTAGAATAAATCTAAGGCACATAGTCGATCTACCAAGGATAACACAATGACATGAGGCACGACACCGAGATTTGTTAACGAGGTTCACCGATATGGCTACATCCCGGGGCCTAACTATGGGCGTTCCTCCCCACGACACAGCTACAATACCACACCCGATCGCCCTAGACGCTAGCACATGCTGCGGGCTTCCCTGCGTTCCTGTGCTATTATGTTGGCATAGGTTACATCGTGTGTCTACCCCCACATTATATGAGAGGCCCAGTGTCGGTGTCAGAACCGGCAGACCTCGGGGTAGGGGGTCCCGAGCTATGGATCTAGGATCGACGGGGAACAAGGGATGATGAACACAGTGTTTAACCAGGTTCGGGCCCTCTTGAGGAGGTAATACCCTACGTCTTGCTTGATTGTATTGGATGAATAGTATGGTTACAGAGTAGATCTACCTCGAGATCAATATGAGCTAAACCCTAAGGTGATGAGGTGATGAATGTAGCTCTACCCTAAAGACTACAACCCTCGGTATATATAGACACCAATAGGGTTAGGGTTACCGGAGACAGATTACAATAAGGGGAAAGAGATCCTGTCTATCCTTGACTTGGAAGACACACCACAACTTCATAGATCTCCTATCGCTATGCAGCTTTACCAGCCCGTCCCATATTTAATGGGCCGACGCACTGAGGACCCCTTAGTCCATGACTCCCTCAGTAGCCCCTGAACTTGCCTCCAACGCCAGGGCTTGTGTTCGGCATCTGCTCACCTTACAGTATCCGACTTGCGAGGTGAGTTCTCTGGTTCGCTCCATTCATGTTCGGAGCCAGGTGATGTCCGGAATCTGAAACGGCAGTTTTACTTAACAACGAAGGCAAAAACAGGAAACTGTTCAAGTGTAAGTAGTGCCTTACTCTGACAACTTTTTCTCTTTCAACGAAGAGTCGCATCCAGCCATAACGCCGAGCGGTTAGTATTTCTCGAAGCGTGGCTCGGGGCCAACCCCATGTCTGGCACATCTCATCAAGGTGGAGATCGTGTCCTGCCTTTCCGGGGATATGATCAATGATTTTGATTTCCCACCCCGCACATAACGTTGCGAGCGTATTGGGAAGTGGAGAAGCCAACAACGTGAAAAAAGGAACTCTTGGCTTGTCAACAACTTATAAAGGGGGAGCTACAACAGTCAGCACCCCACGCCTTCTTCCACCTTCCGCTCACGCGAAGCTTCAGAGCTCCAGCGCCCCTTTTCTCTGCTTTCCACGAGAAATCCCCCTATCCTCTTCGGCCATGGCCGGATCCGACGCCAACGGGAAGTGGGAGGCCTCCAGTGTCACCAATAGCGACATCGTGAAGTTGAAGGAGGCCGGCTACTTGTCGGATGACATTGCTCATCGGGCCCCCGAAGCAGGCCAGATCGTTCCCACGCCCGGGCCGGACGAAAGGGTCGTATCCCTCCCCCATTTCCTTAGGGGGCTTGGATTTCCCCTGCACCCCTTCGTGAGGGCGTTGATGTTCTACTACGGGCTAGATTTCCATGATCTAGCCCCCAACTCCCTCCTTCACATCTCGTCCTTCATTGTCTTCTGCGAGGCTCTGCTCCGAGTCCAGCCACACTTCGGCCTATGGCTAAAGGTGTTCAACATCAAGCCCAAGGTGGTTGGTGGCGAACACGCGGACTGCGGCGGGGCCATGATCAGCAAACTGACGTGGGTCCCGTGGCTGGAGGGCAAGTTCATCGACACCGTCAAGGTGTGTCAAAACGAATGATTCTCTATCACCGAGCCAACGGGAGCTGCCTGGGCTGCAGCTATCGCATTCAGATCCGGACCCCCTACCTGACTGGCCTCGTGGACCACCAAGAGCCCGGACTAGGGGTCTGCTGACAACTTGAAGGCGCTGCGGAAGCGCGTTGCCAGCATAATGGGGACTGGCGCGAAGCTGGTTACCGTGATCCAGATCATGCTCAAGCGTCTACTCCTCCACTGTTAGGAGAGGGCCAAGCCCATGTGGGAGTATGACCCCGAAGATCCGGCCATCGTGTGCAACATCTTTTCGGCACGACCGACAAGAAAATGTGGGGTCTGCTATTCAAGCCGCAGAAGGACTGGACGGTCGAAGGGGAGGACATCGGCCTCGACGCTGCGACCCCTCCGAAGAAGGTGAGCAGCATTTTTCTTAACATGAGTTCGACTATTCACGATTTGATCTGAACCTCTTTGCGCCACTGCCAGAACAGCCCCGATTCGAATAGCTAGAGAGGTTGCTGGTCATGGTGCCATACAAGGCGCCCGACAAGAAGGGCAAGAAGACGGAGGTACCGGAGGCCAGGGAGGGCCTCCTCGCAGGGCTCGTCCGGACAGCCGGTCCGGAGACACTGCGACCCTATCCGTACAGGAGGGGGACGAGGATGAGGACGAGGAGGAAAGCGCCTCCTCACACTCTAAGAAGAGGGCAGCGTCCAACGACGTTGAGGAGGTTCAACTTCTCCGCCCACGAAAAGGCATTGCCGGCCTAAGCTGGTCATGTCTGATAGCTCGGAATCCGACGAGGAGTCTGAGGCATCCTAAAAGGTTCCGGAGAGGGAACCCAGGGTCAAGTCCCCTATGACTAGGTACATATCGCGACATTTTCAATTGCCTTATTTTTTAGTAGTCCCTGGTAGAACATAGATTTTTTTTTCGTGGTGCAGCCCTCCGCGTGGCCACCCCGCCAAGGAGACCTCAGAGGGGACATCCCCACCCACCGAAGTGGCGGATAGTGGCTCACGTTCCGCAGCTCCTCTAATCCCCGAAGAGGTTGGGGAAGTGTTGTCGCAAAAGACCCCTCCTCCTCCGAACACACAGGAGGAGGTCGACGCCACCATGGCCGAGGCCGACACCTCAGTCGTTGAAGACCAGGGGGATGCATCCCTCCTGGCTAACGCGGGGAGGGGATGCGGATTATCCGGACCCCCGCAGCATCCGGCTCCTGAGCCCCCGAGGCCCTCGAGGGAGCCAATTCCTCCTTCCAGTGGGGAAGGTGCTGAGGGCCCGACGCCCGCGCCGAACACGTCTATTCGGGCGGCGGTGGGCTGGCCGGACGTGTTGACGGGGTTGGTAAGCAACTCTGCCATTGCTGACGAGCACCGCACGCTTATGGGTGCGGTTATACAGGGGTGTTCGGTCCATTCATTCCGGACTGAACAACGATGTTCAAGGCCTGCTAACAGGCTTTGAGGTAAGTCAAGTAATGCTCTAATCCTGTAAAGCGGTTGTAATCTTTAGTTTGGGTAGGCTGTGTACATAGCAACCCCCGAGACTCTGCAAAGACTTCGGAGAAGCTTGCAGAGGATCAAACTCTGTTGACCGAGTAATAATGCCGATGTTTCTTATGCTAAGGCAGGCATCTTCCTTGGCTGCGGCTACTAGTGCTGCGGCACTAAAGGAGATGGACCGGAAGCTCGAGCGCTCCAACGGGGAGCTTGACCTTGTCAACAAATGGCTTGACGAGGTCCAAGGTAAGCTTTACGTTAGTGTACGTGATCGCTGCTTGTTGCCGGGTACATATACACTGGACTGTGTGCTGATCATTCATTGTGCGGCTATTTTAGCAACCGCTGCTGAGGTTGAGGGCTTGGAAGAAGCCCTAAAGAAATCCGAGGCTGAGGCGGCCACCAAGAAGTTGGCCGCCGAAAAGGCGGTGGCCGAGCTCGAGGAAGCCAGGCTTTCCAGCCAAAAGCATGAGGCTCGAGTGACCGAAGTACATGTGGAGCTCAAGCACGCTACCAAGAAGCTGGAGGCCCTTGAGAAAGAGAAGGGGGGTGGTCCTCTGTGCTGTCCAGGGTGGAGAAAGAGTTCTAGGAGGCGAGGACCAAACTGCGAGGTGCCCGAGAGGAGCTCCGCAAAGTGGGACAAATTGCCCATGGTAAGAAATACTTACAGAAGAGTGTTTTCGGAGGCAACAAGTTCACCTTGCTGACGCGAGTCTGGCGCTCTACAGGCGTCTGCACCAAACTTCCAAGGAATGCGGCAGCCGCAGCCGAGCACTATGCCACTCTCGAGGAGGACTCCACGCAACGGCTCTTCTGGTCACAGTTTCTGGCTTCTGAGCATCCTCCCCTCCTCAGCAATCAGATGAAGCAGCTAATGGAGATGCATCGGATGTCCGAGCTGGCCGTGAAGGACCTCTATGCCAATCTATGGCTTGCCCGGCCAATTCCAGACACCTACTTCGGCCCTGTGCAGAAGCTGCGGGAGGCGCCACTCCGGATTGACGCCAAGAAGCGCTCAGCGTACCTTGAGGGGGCGAGGCTTGCTTTTGCGAAGACCATGGTGCATTGGCCAAATATTAATCCAATGGACATGGCCACCGGTCCTCCGCCCAAGGGAAAAGAGCATCGCCGCCCTGAGCAATACTTTGCGTAGGTGATGAATGGCGTGTGGGCGATAGAGGGCCAGTGTTCAAAAGATGTAATGCTTGAATAAATGTATTAAGTTTTTACCAATTGGACCTTATGCTTTATGATGCGTCCATCTGACTTATTGTCGTGATTTTAATTTTGACTCCTATGCGACCGTATGTTTATTCTGAAAGCTACCAGTTGTCGGATTCAGCCCCCAGGTGAATGTCACGAGGGGTGTTTTGTCTCCGCGTTGTTACCCTTAGCCAACGTCTTGGTACCCGGAGGCGGTAGCGCATGAGAAAAACTAGGCAATCGGACTATTCAGTTTTACTGCTTTCACTTAGCCTTAGGAGCTTGACGGTGGGGGCTAAGGACTAGCCCCCTGTGTTTTGTAATGTACTTGGGGGCCAATGCATGCCCTTTCCGATCACGTGGTTTGTGTTAAGACGAACCCTTCGTGTGACACGACAAAATTTCCAACGATTTTTAGAGTCAAACCTCGTCATCGGATCGCAGATTAGTTCGCGCTTACTATGACGGTCAGTTTTCGGTTTTCTCCTCCTGAGGTACTTGACCAGGCGAGCCAGAAGTACAATCGCAGGGGTTCTCCCTTTGCCCTCTTAGCCGAACGTGTGGAACATAAGGGGCAAGCACAGGAGCCGGGCAACCCAACTATTGACCCAAGACATAGTTCAGAACTTGATGCATATAGTACAATATCCGAGACGCCGAACACTCACCGGAAAGTAGTGTCGGACTTGGGGTGCCGAGCTGATAGGGAAATCGAGCTCTAGGTTAGTTAACCGGTCATGTTTTTATGCCGGGCTGTTCGAAGAGCGAGGGGAGAAACAGAAAGGAAATAGACAATCGCAAGATGCGGATATCCAAACACCATAAAGGGCATTTTTATTATTTCTCGTAGGCTCAAGACGTCTAACCGTACAATTTGAGCTGCCAAGGCATTATGTGAAAAAAAGGAATTTTACAGAGTAAAGGTTTACGTAGGGCCTTGATGCATGAGTCAAAGTCTTCACTTTTCCCTGCTGCACGTCTGCGCCTTTGCTTCTGAGAGGTGGGTGTCGGTGTCAAAACTGGCGGATCTCGGGTAGGGGGTCACGAACTGTGCGTCTAAGGTCGATGGTAACAGGAGACGGGGGACACGATGTTTACCCAGGTTCGGGCCCTCTTGATGGAGGTAATACCCTACTTCCTGCTTGATCGATCTTGATGAATATGAGGGTTACAGGAGTTGATCTACCACGAGATCGTAATGGCTAAACCCTAGATGTCTAGCCTGTATGATTGTGATTGCCTCTACGGACTAAACCCTCCGGTTTATATAGACACCAGAGGGGCCTAGGGTTGTACAGAGTCGGTTTACAAAGGAAGGAATCTACATATCCGAACGCCAAGCTTGCCATCCATGTAAAGGAGAGTCCCATCCGGACAAGGGAAGAAGTCTTCTATCTTGTATCTTCATAGCCCATTAGTCCGGCCTATGTTACACAGTCCGGACACCCGAGGACCCCTTAATCCAGGACTCCCTCAGTAGCCCCTGAACCAGGCTTCAATGACAATGTGTCCGGTGCGCAGACTGTCTTCGGCATTGCAAGGCAGGTTCCTCCTCCGCATACTCCAAAACAGCCTTTGAACACAGAAAACGTGTCTGGCTCTGCAAAACAAGTAACATACACACCCGCAGAGAGTATAATATTTCACGAGTCCAATCTACTGACAACTTTTGTAGCGTGACATCACGTCGCTGCCCGTCATTATTTTGAACCGTTTTTAGCCTCCCGCTCCACGTTTCAAGATGCGGTTTTATTGGCACGTCTTGTCAAAGCAGAGATCGTGTCCCCTTATTACCGGATTCTCATCAATACGGGCGTGGGTAATCCAACCGCGCCGTCTGCACGGCCCTTTGGGAATAGGCGAGTTTTAAGGTGAGTGGGGAGGCGCTTGACATTCGCTGCCTTTATAAGGAGATAAGGACTCACCTTTTCACCCATGCCTTCTTTCTCTCTGCCCACCCACTCTCGAGCTCCAGCGCCCAAGCTTTCATCCTTTCCACCTAAAAAAGCACTCCGACCATGTCCGGATCTGGAGCGCAAGGCAAGTGGATGGCCTCCTCCGTCACGGAGAAGGACATCACGAAGCTCCGGGAGGCGGGGTACTTGGCCCAGGAAATCGCCCACCGGCTTCTGGCCAAGGGGTAGATCATTCCCACCCCGGAGCCCCATGAGAGGGTGGTGTTCATCCCCCACTTCATCCGTGGGTTGGGATTTCTTCTCCACCCATTCGTCTGCGGACTCATGTTCTACTACGGCTAGATTTCCATGATCTGCCCCCCAACTCTTTCCTCAACATCTCGGCATTCATTGTCATGTGCGAGGCTTCCTCCGCATCCCACCCCACTTCGGATTGTGGCTAAATATCTTCAATGTGAAGCCGAAGGTGGTGGGTGGTCAACACGCAGAGTGCGGAGGCGCCATGGTGAGCAAGATGCCCAATGTCTCATGGCCCAAAGGTACCTTCGTGGAGACCGTCAAAGGGTGGCAGCAGCTATGGTTCTACGGCACAGAGCCCCGCGACACCACCTGGGCCGCGGCTCCCGAATTCAAATTCGGGGCCCCGGTGCGGCTCACCTCCTGGCTAGAGAAGGGCCTGAACTGGGCGTCGTCGAACGAGGTGTCCGTGCTACAGACGCGCATCAAGAGCATGGTGGACAAGAACATCAAGCTTGTCAATGTGATCCCGGTGATGCTCTTTCGCCGGATCCTTCCATGCCAAAGCCGGACTTGCCATTTGTGGGAGTTTGATCCAGCCAAGCACCAGACCTTGCAACAGCTCTTCGGCACTACACATGAAGATATCTGGAAGGTGCTTTTCAAGTCCAACGAGACGTGGCCGAAGACGACCGAGGACCGTGGGTACAACCTGACCCATCCTGCCAGTCTGGTAAGTTTTTCGTATTTCAAGATGTATCCTTTACTTGTATACTCCAGGAAGATGTCTAAGCTTCCCTATTTATTTTTTCAGGGCTGGACAAAGAAGGTGGAGCGGATCCAGTGTCCGGCTCCGCTGCCCGAAAACCCAGCAATCCCACTTCTGACGAAGATGCTGTTGGGAATCGTAGCATAATTTTAAAATTTTCCTACGCTCACCAAGATCCGTCTATGGAGTATACTAGCAACGAGGGGAAAGGAGTGCATCTACATACCCTTGTCGATCGCGAGCGGAAGCGTTCCAATGAACGTGGATGACGGAGTCGTACTCGCCGTGATTCAAATCACCGATGACCGAGTGCCGAACGGACGGCACCTCCGCGTTCAACACACGTACGGTGCAGCGACGTCTCCTCCTTCTTGATCCAGCAAGGGGAAGGAGAGATTGATGGAGATCCAGCAGCACGACGGCGTGGTGGTGGATGTAGCGGGTCTCCGCAGGGCTTCGCCGAGCTTCTGCGAGAGGGAGAGGTGTAGCAGGGGAGGAGGGAGGCGCCCAAGGCTGTAATACTACTGCCCTCCCTCCCCCCTTTATATAGGCCCCCTGGGAGGGGGGCGCCGGCCAGAACCCATATGGATGGGGGGGGGCGGCGGCAAGGGGGGTAACTTCCCCCCCCCCCCCCAAGGCAAGTGGGGCGCCCCCCCCCCCCACCCTAGGGTTTCCAACCCTAGGCGCATGGGGGAGGCCCATGGGGGGCGCCCAGCCCACTAGGGGCTGGTTCCCTTCCCACTTCAGCCCACGGGGCCCTCCGGGATAGGTGGCCCCACCCGGTGGACCCCCGGGACCCTTCCGGTGGTCCCGGCACAATACCGGTATCCCCCGAAACTTTCCCGGTGGCCGAAACTTGACTTCCTATATATAATTCTTCACCTCCGGACCATTCCGGAACTCCTCGTGACGTCCGGGATCTCATCCGGGACTCCGAACAACTTTCGGGTTTCCGCATACTCATATCTCTACAACCCTAGCGTCACCGAACCTTAAGTGTGTAGACCCTACGGGTTCGGGAGACATGCAGACATGACCGAGACGCCTCTCCGGTCAATAACCAACAGCGGGATATGGATACCCATGTTGGCTCCCACATGTTCCACGATGATCTCATCGGATGAACCACGATGTCGAGGATGCAGTCAATCTCGTATACAATTCCCTTTGTCAATCGGTATGTTACTTGCCCGAGATTCGATCGTCGGTATCCCAATACCTTGTTCAATCTCGTTACCGGCAAGTCTCTTTACTCGTACCGCAATGCATGATCCCGTGACTAACGCCTTAGTCACATTGAGCTCATTATGATGATGCATTACCGAGTGGGCCCAGAGATACCTCTCCGTCACACGGAGTGACAAATCCCAGTGTTGATCCGTGCCAACCCAACAGACACTTTCGGAGATACCCGTAGTGCACCTTTATAGTCACCCAGTTACGTTGTGACGTTTGGCACACCCAAAGCACTCTTACGGTGTCCGGGAGTTGCACGATCTCATGGTCTAAGGAAAAGATACTTGACATTGGAAAAGCTCTAGCAAACGAAACTACACAATCTTTTATGCTATGCTTAGGATTGGGTCTTGTCCATCACATCATTCTCCTAATGATGTGATCCCGTTATCAATGACATCCAATGCCCATAGTCAGGAAACCATGACTATCAGTTGATCAACGAGCTAGTCAACTAGAGGCTTACTAGGGACACGTTGTGGTCTATGTATTCACACATGTATTACGATATCCGGATAACACAATTATAGCATGAACAATAGACAATTATCATGAACAAAGAAATATAATAATAACCATTTATTATTGCCTCTAGGGCATATTTCCAACAGTCTCCCACTTGCACTAGAGTCAATAATCTAGTTACATTGTGATGAATCAAACACCCATTGCGTCCTGGTGTTGATCATGTTTTGCTCTAGGGAGAGGTTTAGTCAACGGATCTGCTACATTCAGGTCCGTATGTACTTTACAAATATCTATGTCTCCATTTTGAACACTTTCACGAATGGAGTTGAAGCGACGCTTGATATGCCTGGTCTTCCTGTGAAACCTGGGCTCCTTCGCAAGGGAAATAGCTCCAGTGTTGTCACAGAAGAGTCATCGGGCCCGACATATTGGGAATCACCCCTAGGTCGGTAATGAACTCCTTCATCCAGACTGCTTCCTGTGCTGCCTCCGAGGCTGCCATGTACTCCGCTTCACATGTAGATCCCGCCAGGACGCTTTGCTTGCAACTGCACCAGCTTACTGCTCCTCCATTCAAAATATACACGTATCCGGTTTGTGACTTCGAGTCATCCAGATCTGTGTCGAAGCTAGCATCGACGTAACCCTTTACGACGAGCACTTCGTCACCTCCATAAACGAGAAACATATCCTTAGTCCTTTTCAGGTAGTTTAGGATATTCTTGACCGCTGTCCAGTGTTCCATGCCGGGATTACTTTGGTACCTTCCTACCAAACTTACGGCAAGGTTTACATCAGTTCTGGTACACAGCATGACATACATAATAGACCCTATGGCCGAGGCATAGGGGATGACACTCATCTTTTCTATATCTTTTGTCGTGGTCGGGCATTGAGCCGTGCTCAATTGCACACCTTGCAATACAGGCTAGAACCCCTTCTTGGACTGATCCATATTGAACTTCTTCAATATCTTGTCAAGGTATGTACTCTGTGAAAGACCAATGAGGCGTCTCGATCTATCTCTATAGATCTTGATGCCTAATATATAAGCAGCTTCTCCAAGGTCCTTCATTGAAAAACACTCATTCAAATAGGCCTTTATAGTTTCCAAGAATTCTATATCATTTCCCATCAATAATATGTCATCCGCATATAATAAGAGAAATGCTACAGAGCTCCCACTCACTTTCTTGTAAACACAGGCTTCTCCATAAGTCTGTGTAAAACCAAACGCTTTGATCATCTCATCAAAGCGAATGTTCCAACTCCGAGATGCTTGCACCAGCCCATAGATTGAGCGCTGGAGCTTGCATACTTTGTTAGCATTCTTAGGATCGACAAAACCTTCCGGCTGCATCATATACAACTCTTCCTTAAGGAAGCCATTAAGGAATGCCGTTTTGACGTCCATCTGCCATATTTCATAATCATAGTATGCGGCAATTGCTAACATAATTCGGATGGACTTCAGCTTCGCTACGGGTGAGAAAGTCTCATCGTAGTCAATCCCTTGAACTTGTCGATAACCCTTAGCGACAAGTCGAGCCTTATAGATGGTCACATTACCATCCGCGTCTGTCTTCTTCTTAAAGATCCATTTGTTTTCTATGGCTCGCCGATCATCGGGCAAGTCAGTGAAAGTCCATACTTCGTTTTCATACATGGATCCTATCTCGGATTTCATGGCTTCTAGCCATTTGTCGGAATCCGGGCCCGCCATCGCTTCTTCATAGTTCGAAGGTTCACCATTGTCTAACAACATGATTTCTAGGACAGGGTTGCCGTACCACTCTGGTGCGGAACGTGTCCTCGTGGACCTATGAAGTTCAGTAGTAACTTGATCCGAAGCTTCATGATCATCATCATTAACTTCCTCCCCAGTCAGTGTAGGCACCACGGGAACATTTTCCCGCGCTGCGCTACTTTCCGGTACGGAAGGGGTGACTATCACCTCATCAAGTTCCACTTTCCTCCCACTCAATTCTTTCGAGAGAAACTCCTTCTCCAAAAAGGACCCGTTCTTGGCAATGAAGCTCTTGCCTTCGGATCTGAGGTAGAAGGTATACCCAATAGTTTCCTTAGGGTATCCTATGAAGACGCATTTTTCCGACTTGGGTTCGAGCTTTTCAGGTTGAAGTTTCTTGACATAAGCATCGCATCCCCAAACTTTTAGAAACGACAGCTTAGGTTTCTTCCCAAACCATAATTCATACGGTGTCGTCTCAACGGATTTCGACGGAGCCCTATTTAAAGTGAATGCGGCAGTCTCTAAAGCATAGCCCCAAAATGAGAGTGGTAAATCGGTAAGAGACATCATATATCTCACCATATCCAATAGAGTGCGATTACGACGTTCGGACACACCATTTCTCTGAGGTGTTCCAGGCGGCGTGAGTTGTGAAACTATTCCACATTTCCTTAAGTGTGCACCTAACTCGTGACTTAAATATTCTCCACCACGATCTGATCGTAAGAATTTTATTTTTCTGTCACGTTGATTCTGAACCTCACTCTGAAATTCCTTGAACTTTTCAAAGGCTTCAGACTTGTGTTTCATTAGGTAGACATACCCATATCTACTTAAGTCATCAGTGAGAGTGAGAACATAACGATATCCTCCGCGAGCCTCAACACTCATTGGACCGCACACATCGGTATGTATGGTTTCCAATAAGTTGGTTGCTCGCTCCATTGTTCCGGAGAACGGAGTCTTGGTCATTTTACCCATGAGGCATGGTTCGCACGTGTAAAATGATTCTTAATCAAGAGACTCCAAAAGTCCATCTGCATGGAGCTTCTTCATGCGCTTGACGCCAATGTGACCAAGGCGGCAGTGCCACAAGTACGTGGGACTATCGTTATCAACTTTACATCTTTTGGTATTCACACTATGAATATGTGTAACATCACGTTTGAGATTCATCAAGAATAAACCATTAACCAGCGGGGCATGACCATAAAACATATCTCTCATATAAATAGAACAACCATTATTCTCAGATTTAAATGAGTAGCCATCTCGAATTAAACGAGATCCAGATACAATGTTCATGCTCAAAGCTGGCACTAAATAACAATTATTGAGGTTTAAAATTAATCCCGTAGGTAGATGCAGAGGTAGCGTGCCGACGGCGATCACATCGACCTTGGAACCATTCCCGACGCGCATCGTCACCTCGTCCTTCACCAGTCTCCGTTTATTCCGTAGTTCCTGTTTTGAGTTACAAATATGAGCAACCGCACCGGTATCAAATACCCAGGAGCTACTACGAGTACTGGTAAGGTACACATCAATTACATGTATATCACATATACCTTTGGCGTTGCCGGCCTTCTTGTCCGCTAAGTATTTGGGGCAGTTCTGCTTCCAGTGACCACTTCCCTTGCAATAAAAGCACTCAGTTTCAGGCTTGGTCCATTCTTTGACTTCTTCCCGGCAACTGGCTTACCGGGCGCGGCAACTCCCTTGCCGTCCTTCTTGAAGTTCTTCTTACCCTTGCCCTTCTTGAACTTAGTGGTTTTATTCACCATCAACACTTGATGTTCTTTTCTGATCTCCACCTCCGCTGATTTCAGCATTGAATATACCTCAGGAATGGTCTTTTCCATTGCTTGCATATTGAAGTTCATCACAAAGCTCTTGTAGCTTGGTGGAAGCGACTGAAGGATTCTGTCAATGACCGCGTCATCCGGGAGATTAACTCCCAGCTGAGACAAGCGGTTGTGCAACCCAGACATTCTGAGTATGTGCTCACTAACAGAACTGTTATCCTCCATTTTACAGCTGAAGAACTTGTCGGAGACTTCATATCTCTCGACCCGGGCATGAGCTTGGAAAACCATTTTTAGCTCCTCGAACATCTCATATGCTCCATGTTTCTCAAAACGCTTTTGGAGGCCCGGTTCTAAACTGTAAAGCATGCCGCACTGAACGAGGGAGTAATCATCAGCACGCTGCTGCCAAGTGTTCATAACGTCTTGGTTCTCTGGGATTGGTGCTTCACCTAGCGGTGCTTCTAAGACATAATCTTTCTTGGCTGCTATGAGGATGATCCTCAGGTTCCGGACCCAGTCCGTATAGTTGCTGCCATCATCTTTCAGCTTGGTTTTCTCTAGGAACGCGTTGAAATTGAGGACAACGTGGGCCATTTGATCTACAAGACATAGTGTAAAGATTTTAGACTAAGTTCATGATAATTAAGTTCATCTAATCAAATTACTCAATGAACTCCCACTCAGATAGACATCCCTCTAGTCATCTAAGTGAAACATGATCCGAGTTAACTAGGCCGTGTCCGATCATCACGTGAGACGGACTAGTCAAGATCGGTGAACATCTCCATGTTGATCGTATCTTCTATACGACTCATGCTCGACCTTTCGGTCCTCCGTGTTCCGAGGCCATGTCTGTACATGCTAGGCTCGTCAAGTCAACCTAAGTGTATTGCGTGTGTTCCGAGGCCATGTCTGTACATGCTAGGATCATCAACACCCGTTGTATTCGAACGTTAGAATCTATCACACCCGATCATCACGTGGTGCTTCGAAACAACGAACCTTCGCAACGGTGCACAGTTAGGGGGAACACTTTTCTTGAAATTATCATAAGGGATCATCTTACTTACTACCGTCGTTCTAAGCAAATAAGATGCAAAACATGATAAACATCACATGCAATCAAATAGTGACATGATATGGCCAATATCATTATGCTCCTTTGATCTCCATATTTGGGGCACCATGATCATCTAATTCACCGGCATGACACCATGATCTCCATCATCGTGATCTCCATCATTGTGTCTTCATGAAGTCGTCACGCCAACGATTACTTCTACTTCTATGGCTAACGCGTTTAGCAACAAAGTAAAGTAATTTACATGGCGTTATTCAATGACACGCAGGTCATACAAAATAATAAAGACAACTCCTATGGCTCCTGCCGGTTGTCATACTCATCGACATGCAAGTCGTGATTCCTTTTACAAGAATATGATCAATCTCATACATCACATATATCATTCATCACATCTTCTGGCCATATCACATCACATAGCACATGCTGCAAAAACAAGTTAGACGTCCTCTAATTGTTGTTGCACGTTTTTACGTGGTTTGTAGGTTTCTAGCAAGAACGTTTCTTACCTACGTATGACCACAACGTGATTTGCCAATTTCTATTTACCCTTCATAAGGACCCTTTTCATCGAATCCGTTCCGACTAAAGTAGGAGAGACAGACACCCGCTAGCCACCTTATGCAACTAGTGCATGTCAGTCGGTGGAACCTGTCTCACGTAAGCGTACGTGTAAGGTCGGTCCGGGCCGCTTCCTCCTACAATGCCGCCGAAACAAGAAATGACTAGTAGCGGCAAGAAGAATTGGCAACATCAACGCCCACAACTTCTTTGTGTTCTACTCGTGCATAGTAACTACGCATAGGCCTGGCTCATGATGCCACTGTTGGGAATCGTAGCATAATTTTAAAATTTTCCTACGCTCACCAAGATCCATCTATGGAGTATACTAGCAACGAGGGGAAAGGAGTGCATCTACATACCCTTGTCGATCACGAGCGGAAGCGTTCCAATGAACGTGGATGACGGAGTCGTACTCGCCGTGATTCAAATCACCGATGACCGAGTGCCGAACGGACGGCACCTCCGCGTTCAACACACATACGGTGCAGCGACGTCTCCTCCTTCTTGATCCAGCAAGGGGAAGGAGAGGTTGATGGAGATCCAGCAGCACGACGGCGTGGTGGTGGATGTAGCGGGTCTCGGCAGGGCTTCGTCGAGCTTCTGCGAGAGGGAGAGGTGTAGCAGGGGAGGAGGGAGGCACCCAAGGCTGTAATACTACTGCCCTCCCTCCCCCCTTTATATAGGCCCCCTGGGAGGGGGGGCGCCGGCCAGAACCCATCTGGATGGGGGGGCGGCGGCCAGGGGGGTAACTTCCCCCCAAGGCAAGTGGGGCGCCCCCCAGCCTAGGGTTTCCAACCCTAGGCGCAGGGGGGAGGCCCATGGGGGGGTGCCCAGCCCACTAGGGGCTGGTTCCCTTCCCACTTCAGCCCACGGGGCCCTCCGGGATAGGTGGCCCCACCCGGTGGACCCCCCGGGACCCTTCCGGTGGTCCCGGCACAATACCGGTAACCCCCGAAACTTTCCCGGTGGCCGAAACTTGACTTCCTATATATAGTTCTTCACCTCCGGACCATTCCGGAACTCCTCGTGACGTCCGGGATCTCATCCGGGACTCCGAACAACTTTCGGGTTTCCGCATACTGATAACTCTACAACCCTAGCGTCACCGAACCTTAAGTGTGTAGACCCTACGGGTTCGGGAGACATGCAGACATGACCGAGACGCCTCTCCGGTCAATAACCAACAGCAGGATCTGGATACCCATGTTGGCTCCCACATGTTCCACGATGATCTCATCGGATGAATCATGATGTCGGGGATTCAGTCAATCCCGTATACAATTCCCTTTGTCAATCGGTATGTTACTTGCCCGAGATTCGATCGTCGGTATCCCAATACCTTGTTGAATCTCGTTACCGGCAAGTCTCTTTACTCGTACCGCAATGCATGATCCCGTGACTAACGCCTTAGTCACATTGAGCTCATTATGATGATGCATTACTGAGTGGGCCCAGAGATACCTCTCCGTCACACGGAGTGACAAATCCCAGTCTCGATCTGTGCCAACCCAACAGACACTTTCGGAGATACCCGTAGTGCACCTTTATAGTCACCCAGTTATGTTGTGACGTTTGGCACACCCAAAGCACTCTTATAGTGTCCGGGAGTTGCACGATCTCATGGTCTAAGGAAAAGATACTTGACATTGGAAAAGCTCTAGCAAACGAAACTACACGATCTTTTATGCTATGCTTAGGATTGGGTCTTGTCCATCACATCATTCTCCTAATGATGTGATCCAGTTATCAATGACATCCAATGCCCATAGTCAGGAAACCATGACTATCAGTTGATCAACGAGCTAGTCAACTAGAGGCTTACTAGGGACACGTTGTGGTCTATGTATTCACACATGTATTACGATATCCGGATAACACAATTATAGCATGAACAATAGACAATTATCATGAACAAAGAAATATAATAATAACCATTTATTATTGCCTCTAGGGCATATTTCCAACAGATGCTGGTTCCGGTGCCCTACCAAGCGCCAGAGAAGAAGGCCAAGAAAAAGGCCAAGGAGACCAGGAGTGGCCTCCGCCGTAAGGGCACTTCGGACGTGACGTCTGAAGACGCCGAGACCCACTCCTCCCCCACAAAGGACGACGACGAGGAGGAGGAAAGCAACTCTCCCCCTGAGAGGGGAAGGAAGAAAAGGGTGGCCTCCACACATCTGGAGGCAGAAGCGTCCAAGAAGGGGAGAGCCTCCCTTGCGGACAACTGCGTGTTGGATACTGACAATAGCTCGGAGTGGCGCCCCAGGGATAAGCCCCTAGCCGAATCGTAAATACTCAAAGGCACTGACGCACTCATATATCCAACTCCTTTTATTTCGCAGTTTTAACATGTTGAATCATGCACTGCAGTCCGGCTCGTTCCCACCTCCAGCAATCCTCATCTTCGGGGAATTCGTTAGATCCCAAGGTGATGGACAGCGGGTCCCTTCCGGCGGCCTCTTCTCCCAAGGCCATGGATGACACTGAGGTGCTGTCCTGAAGGACCTCCCCAGGCCAGGGAGAGACGCAGAAGGCCGTCAGGGTGGCGCCAAAGGGTGATACATTGGCCGCCGGACACATGGGGGAGCAAATCCCCTTGGAGACTGGCTATGGGGGCCATATTCAATTCGGCCCCCAGCCGAATACAATTCCGGAGACCTATACGGCTCCGGAATCAGGCAAGCAGCCTCCTTCGAAAGAAGGAGTGCACCAATTCCACTGGTGACCTCTGTCCATCCAGAGGCACCGGATACTCTACCGGTAGCGCTGCAAAGCGCTTCCATTGTTGAGGAACACCGTATCCTTATGGGTACGGTGGTTGAGAGGGTTGAGCAGACTGACCGAAGCCTGCACCAACCTTCTGACAGGCTTTGCGGTATGCAACATAATTATGCAAAAACAATGTCATAGTATAGATAGTAGCCCCTGAGACTCAGTCCGATGTTCGGAAAGAAAAGCCGGACAGAGGATCAAATAATTTCTCGCAGGCTAACCATACATGTCTATGTAAATAAGCAGGCGTCGTTGCTGGCTGCGACCTCCCATTCTGCCAAAGTCTCCAGACTGAAGCAGAGTCTTGAGCGGACCGAGGAAGAGCTCGGCCGTGTGAAAAAACAGCTGGAGGACGATCAAGGTGTGCAATGACCTTGTGTAGATTCAAAAAGGATGAATGATTGGTGTTGACCATAGTGCCATGATATTTTGTAGGACCGGCAACCGAGGTGGAGACCCTCAAGAAGGCGCTGGCCAAAGCCCAGGAGAGAGCGGCAAAGGAACAAGCCGCTCGCGAAAAACACGAGGCCAGGGTCGGTGAGATCCAGCAGGAGCTCCAGGACGCCATGAAGAAATGCGAGTCCTTGGAGCGCAATATTGCGGATCAAGAGTCTGAACTTGCCAAGGCCCGCCAAAGCACACAAGATGCACTACAAAAAAAAGACACATCCATGACATTTTGGGCGAACAATTTTTTTTCTGTCATACTTATGACACTTCTATGACGATAATTGTGACAAAACCCGGTATCATCATAGATGTGGTGGGCTCCTACTTCTATGACAAAAAATCATGATAGAAAATGTGCTTTTCATCCTGGGCGGGCCGGAGACACAGCTGCATGACATTTTTTGGGCCGTCCAAGACGGAAAAAACCGTGGTAGAAGCGAGGGCGAGGAAAATATCGGGGTGTTCCCGATTACGGTGGGTGGTCGGGGCCGAGTGATGCGCGTTTCTCTCGTACCACACGCACGCGCGCGGGTGCGAGGCGTTGGGCTCTAACTGAACCCGAGCGAGGCATTGGGCTCTAACTGAACCCGAGAGATTGCACTGCAGGCTACGCGTTACTGAACCCGAGCGACCGATCGATGGCTGTTAACTGAACCCGATCGAGCGATTCCTTCGCTACTGCTGCTAACTGAAGCCGATCGATGCTGCCTCTGGATGAATAGTGAGCGTTGCTGGGGGGATTTGGATGAACAGTTCCCGGTGGGGGTGGATGAACAGGACCCCGTGGTGTTGCCTCTGGATCAACAGGACCCCGATCAATCGAGCCGGTTGGAGCTGGATGAAAAGGACCCCTCGAGGCTGGATGAACAGGACCACCCCGTGGAGGGCTAGATGAACAGTAGACGGTGGAGGGCTGGATGAACAGTAGCCCGTGGAGGGGTGGTTGAAAAGGAGCCCGGGGAGAGGGCTGGTTGAATAGTAGCCGGTGCAGTAGAGCATGATTGAGGCTGGATGAACAGGAGCCCGTCGATGAACAGTCGCAGGTGGAGGCTGGAGGAGGTCGACGGTGGATGAACAGTAGCCCGTGGAGGCTGGAGGGTGTCGATGGTGGAGATGAACAGTATCCTGTGGAGTCCCGTTTTGCGGTACGCCACACCCTTCCCGATGGACAGGACCCCGTTTCGACCGTAGCACTCCAACACAAGTCCGTTTCCTCTGTTTTGCGGTACGCCACACCCCTCCCGATCAACAGGATCCCCGTTTTGACCGTAGGAGGTCTGTTTCCTCTGTTTTGCGGTACGCCAGACCCCTCCCAATGAACAGGATCCCGTTTCGAACGTGGCCGGTCGAACACAAGGCCGTTTCCTCTGTTCTGCGGTACGCCAGGCCTCGTTTCCATCGGCTGTTCCGTCCAAGCCGGTTGGCTCCCACGCGTTCCGTTGCCTCCCGATGAACACGACGCATTCCGTTGCCTCCCCATGAACACGACGACGACGCCGTTTCTCCATTCTGACCCAGCCATGTACACGAGCCTTGGCCGTACGTACGCGCGAGTAGGCGTTCGAGACCCCACCCGTTGTACGTACGTGGTCGTATTTACTTTCTTGCTCCCTGGCCGCTGTACGTACATGTACATGCTACGTGTGCGCCTCTACTACGACACGTGCGCGCCTCTACCTCGACGAGTATGTACGTACACGTTCGCGACCAGAGTGACAACGCTACATACGCTTCGACCAGGTGGGTCCCGACTGTCAGGCACTTCCTTGCGTACAAAGATGTAGCTGGTGGGTCCCAGCAGTCACGGGGGCGAATCGTTTTTTTTGCCCGGACGCACTTTCTTGCGTGCGAAGATGTCGCTGGTAGGTGCCAGCAGTCAGGGGGAAACGTTTTTTTCGCGAAATACGGTTGCCCGTCCGGTTGGTCCCTGCTGTCAGGTGGAGGAATCATTATTTTCCGCGTAATAAGGAGGCACTTCCTTGCTGCGGCCGTGGACCCAGCTGTCAGCCTCTCCACGTACAGTCCACGTCCGTTGGAAGCTGTTCCTTGACCACGTTGACCACGCCACGCCGAGAGCACCAGGGCGGTGGACGACGGCGAGGCCTAGGAAGGGGACGACGTGGAGCCGGGGACGACGCGGCAGTGGATGCCCACGCGTAGAGGAGTATGAGGGTTCACTGGTTCGCTGCGGTGTGAGGCTGCCGTCGCCGCAAAATAACAGGGGGTGTGGGTGAGTCGAGGGATGGCCTGGCCAGTGGTGGGAGTAGTAGGGGGCAGTGAGGCCTCCAAGGCATCGCAGCCGGCCACGGGAGGCAGGAGCATGAGGCACGACCGGCGCTGCTTTGGATGGCTGGAGCAAGAAGACCAGAGGTTGAAGAAGCACTACAGCCGTTGGATGGACATCGTACGGTCACTGGAGCTAGAATCGTTCATATTAACTAAGTTGACAAAGCCCTCCGTGCCCGTCAACTTAGTTGGCCAACAAGTCAGCCTCCCACTATTGTGGGTCCTAGCTAGCAGGGGGTATTCATTTTTCGTGCGTAATAAGGAGGCAATTCCTTGCGTGTGAAGATATAGCTGGTGGGTCCGCCCTGTCAGCGGTGGGAACGTTTTTTCGCGAAATACAGAGGCCCTTCTGGTGGGTCCCAGCTGTCAGGTGGAGGAATCATTATTTTGCGCATAATAAGGAGGCATTTCCTTGCATGCGGCCATGGACCCAGCTGTCAGCCTCTCCACGCACAGTCTACTTCCGACGGTGTCGTTCGTTGACCATGTTGACCACCCTACGCCGAGCGCATCCAAGGTGGTGGACGACGGCGAGGCCCCGGACAGCAACGAGCCGGAGATGGGAAGACGCGGGAGTAGAGTCGCAGACGGAGAGGTGTACGAGGGTTAACTGGTTCTGGTGCGGTGTGGTTCGCCAGTCGGTGGAGAAGAACAGGAGGTGTGGAGGGGTGGAGGGATGGCCTGGCCAACGGTGGAGTAGCGCTTCACGGCGAAGCGTGCTAAGCAGAGCTGCTAGCAGCAGGAGGCGGGAGCAGGTGGTCCCGGCGGCGCTGGAGGAAGAAGACGAGAGATTGAAGATGGATGCCGGTCGTTGGATGTAAATCCAATGGCTAACGATGTCAGAATCATTTGTTGACTAAGTTGACAACGACTTGCATTGGCTTCGACCTATTGGCCCACATTTCAGCCTCCAAAAATGTGGCACGTATTCAACCCATTTTTTCAGAATTTACAGTCTTTTTTTGCGGGGTAGAATTTACAGTCAATTTGATCTTTTTTTTGAATTACAGTCCATTAGCTGGGCTGGGTGAACAAATAATGTAGCGTCCATGCGGCCCATTTATGTTTTTCCTAAAAAATTACAGGCCATTTGCACTTTCTCGAAATACACGATTTTGCTGGGCTGATTCTAATTATAATGTTGGGGTGGGCGCAGCAATGTTATCAAAAAATAAACAGGGGCTGAGCATTTTGTTATATATATATATATATAATAAGTGATTTATTATTACATTGGTCCTTAAATCTTACCAAGCTTTTGTACACAATCACCAGGATTTTCGTTGCCAAAAAAAATCCAGGATTTTATTGTTAAGAAATTATTTTTATAAGTTAATAAGATGTGGGATATTGTTTTCTTACATATGTAAGTATCTGTTAAATATATGATGACAATAACAATAATATATAATAACATATAAATAATTTAAATATATATAATATAGTTAGAAGGGAAACATAAGTTGGACCAGGCGTTCCTATTCTTATATAGAAAAATAGAACAGACCTCTGTGTTTTCTTCAAAAAAATACATAAATTGGGCTGCCGATGTTTCAGGAAAAATAAAACCTCGGATGGGAGGTCCATAGGCCGGTCGATACATGATGCCCCTCAAGAAAATACAAACAGGCCTATGGACCTCCCATCCGAGGTCGTGGGCTGTGCATGTTAAAAAAGAAAGCCTCGATGGGGCAGCCCAAAACCCAGCTGATACTTGTTGCCCCAGTGATAATAAATGATACCTGCCAGCTCCCCGGCTTCGTTGTGAATTTTTCTCCTATAGTAACTACGTTGAAGCACCTAAAAAATGTAACTATGTTGACAAACCCGTGGGCCCCAACGTCAGTATAGCATTAGGAGGAAGTATTTTTTCGATGAGGCACTTGCTTGCGTACGGCCATAGACCTGGTGGGTCCCGACTGTCCGCCTCTCCACGTACAGTCCTCTCCAGATTCCTCTTGTTTGTTCAGCATGTTCACAACGGCAGACAGCGGCGTCGCGGCGAGCGCACAAAGGCGCAGGAGGAGATCCGACCACCTGAGGAAGTGCCTTATTAGTAACGAAACAACTAAACTAACCTAGTGGCCGAGTGACACTACCCAACAGTTGTTCCGCACGGGTTCGATTCCACCTGTGCAGAGAAAATATCTCCAAAATTTTTGCCTCTGCCTTTATTGACATGTGGGTCCCAATTGTCATCTACGCACGCCACGTCCAACACTTGCCAAAACTTCGTCCCTCGTTTTCTCTGTTTTTCGCACACTCGACATTGTGTGGGCATTTTGAAAATAGCATATCTTTTTGACTGTGCATCATATGAAGATGTGCTATGCATGAATGTTGATCAGCATGATGTTAACTGGCTGGTAGTTCCAGTTTCGACCATGAATAAAACTTTCCAGCATGATGTTAACACTGTTTGAAAAGGCCGTGTTAATATAAATGCTCTGCCTCTGAAAGTTGCAGTTTCTTATCTGAAACTGAACTTGGAGTTTCTTATCTGAAACTGAAACTTGCAGTTTCTTCTCTGAGAATCACATTGTCTGCACTTTTATACTCCTATGAAACTACATTTTTTAAGTGCTAAAAATATATCTCTAGAATTCATAAAATACTTCATATGCTCAATACTGCAAATCTGAAATTCAAAAGACATTCATATCTGAAAGTACTCTCAAAATACACAACACAAAACACAATTCACAACCTGCAAATACTAACAACCCTAAGCTCCTCCTGACAATTCACAACCTGCCCGACTATTGGTCTGGGGGGGCAATCCCTCCTATTCCTCGGCGGCAGATAGCCGCCCCGTGAGACGATGTGAACGGCGAGGGAGAGGATGGCGGGGAAGCATCGTCGGGCCAACTGTTTTTCTCCTCTTGCAGTTGGGTTCGGTCGACGAAGACTCCACCGGCTCGCTCTGGCACGACACCCTCACAAACGGCACCTTGTAGATGCTCGATCCTTCAATCTCTGGTGGATGCTCCATCTGGGATCGATACTCCCACCACTGCTCCCTCACGATCGGATTCGGTGAATCTGTTTGCTCCATGGCCCAGAGGATCATCTCTATGTACTCCCGCGCGACTCCCTCCGGGAGTATCGCCTCCTTTTCGCTCTGTTGCAGATATTTGGCCATGGATGTCACCGTCGCCGCTAGTTGGTCCTTGTTGTCAAACCAAGACTGTATCTCCAACATCCAAGCTAGCTTCACAGGGTCACCGTCTGCGATCCTCACGTATCGTTTGTACTCCTCCATCGATCTACTTCTCCACAGCACCTTCACTCGCCGGCGATGGTTTTTGAATGGAAGAGGAGAGGAGCAGCGCTGGTTTTGGTTTAGAACGGGAGAGGAGCGACACTGGTTTTGGATTGGAACAGGAGAGGAGGGGCAGTGGTTTTGAAATGGAAGAGGAGAGGAGCGGCGCTGGATTTAGATTGGAACAGGAGAGGAGCGGTGGTGGTTTCAGAGGAGAAGAGCGGAAGAGCGGCGCTGGTCTTGGAAGTATTTTTTTGTTTTGCGTATTTTGGGTCAAAGTTTGACCACGTACTGTATTTGACAAGCAAAATGTGAATGCATGTCACAAAAAATTGTATCGTTTGGTTCGTATCTGAATGTACTTTCAAATTATATTATTTTTGCATGGTATAACATATATTTTATTTGCAAAAATCCTGGTCAATTATGACCCAGAATAAAAGGGAGACTAGTTAATGTGGGGTCGCTTTCTTAATTGAAGGGTAAATTGATTTTGATTTTGATCCAGTCATAGCACGCCGGCCCTCTCATCCAATCCTAAATCGCTGCTGCACGCTCCTCTCCCTCTTCTCCATTCCAAAACCACCTCCTCTCCTCTCCATCATCTCCATTCCAAAACCACCGTGTCGCCTCTCCCTCTTCTCCATTGCAAAACCACCTCCTCTCCTCTCCATCATTTCCATTCCAAAACCACCGTCTCGCCTCTCCCTCTTCTCTATTGCAAGACCACCATCTCTCCTCCCATCTTCCAAAGCTAGCACCAGACCACTCAGAAGGACATTTATGGAGAGGATGCAGCAGCGAATCAGGCAGATCGCCGGCGGCGACAAGGCAAAGTTAGCCAGGTTGAAGGAGATCCTTACTTGGTATGACAATGAGTGCGAAATTTCAAGAACGGTAGGGTTTAAGGTAAGCTTCGCACTAACCTAATATTCCACCTACTCATGCTTACAATCAGTGTGACAGCTAATGAAAATCATGGTTACAATCAGTCTTCGAGTACTACGCCAATCACCCTTAAATAGCTCTGGACATTTGGGTCAAAGTTGTGACACTGTGTACAAATAAAGAAAAATAGTGTAGCATCCCAAAATTCTAAATTTTGGTATGTTATAATAAATAGATAGATTTGATTGATTGTTTGATTGTTGTGTGACTGATTGAGTGAAATTCGAAACTTTTTGAAAAAGTTAAATGAGAGGGAATAATAGGACTTTCCCAAACTTTCATTTTTGCATTTTATGATTTCCGTGAATTCAAATTCTTTTCACCACAAAACCCTGGAGAGAAGATGACATGACTTCTTCCATTTATTTAAATAAAAGGGGTGTTGAAAATATTTGAATTTCATTTGAAAATATATCAAATTCAGAAACTTTAAGCAACTCAATGATTTTCATGAGAGAAGATAAAATGACTTCTTCAAAACATATGAAATATGAGTTGGAAGTTTAAAAGGATCAAAATTTAAAGTCCTTTTGAAATTATTTTCAATTTGGAGTTATTTTGGTTTTATTCAAATTATTTTTCTCCAAAAAACATTATATGGAAAATAGGGTAACATGATTCCCTACATCAGAAAATTGGAGAGAAATAAATTTGAATAAATTTTGGTATTTTTAAAATGATTTTTATTGGATATTATTAGAACAGTAGCACTCTTTGTTTTATTTGAATTTTTATGGATTTCATTTGACTTTAAAAAATGTTCATCTTGTAGAAAATCTTTTTCTAAAAATTTTGATATATTATATGCCTATATAATATATTTTTATTTATTTCGTTTTAGTTACTTTTAGTTTGTCTGTGTTTAAAATAAAAATGTTTTTTTTTCAAAAAGTAGGCCGAAGCCGATCGAGCCAGGCCGGCCCAGCCAGAGGCCGAGCCCGCCCAGCCAAGCCACTCGCCCGCGCACGCGCCGCAGCAGGCCGCGGCCCACCGGACCACCTCCTGGTCGTCCCCGACCCTCGGTCGGAGACCAACTCTAGCACGCCACCGCCGCCGCTGCCGTGTCCTCGCCGGACTTCTCCACCGCCTCACCGCGCCCCCTCCTCCAAGTCTCCTCCTCCCCTTTATATAGCCCGGACCCCAGTCCCGTTTCCCTCAAAACCGGAGCCACCGGAGTCCGCAGCCGCCGCCACGCCCTCGCCGGAGTTGCCGCCGCCGCCGAGCTTCACCGCCATCGCGCCGCTCCACCCCGTCACTCCCGACCGACGCCGCCCACTCCAACCTCACCGTCGCGCCGCGCCGAGCGCCCTGACGCCCTCGCTGCCGACGGAGACCCACCGGAGCCGCCGCCCCGTCGACGCCCGAGCCGCCGCCACCGTCTTCCCCGTCGCCCGCAAACTCCACGCCGCAGTAACCACCGCCTCTCTCCCTCATCCGTTAGATCTAGGATCGACGGTTCAGATTAGACTAGGATTTGTTTTTTTATTTTGAACCGGCATGCTCTAAATAGCGAACGTTCACTAGTTAAACCTCTGTAGTGGAAGAATTCATCGCTTATGCTTCTCTAGCGAATGTTCGTTCGATAGGATTTCTCTTTTTATTTTAGATTTCGGCCACGGACCCATCCATGAATATTATATTTACAGATTAGTCCCTGTACTTCAATCTATCACAACTTTTTACTCGTTTATCCAAATTCAACGAAACCAACGCCAATTTCTTCGTTATGAACCCCTCTATCCAGTAAAACAATTTAAACATGTTTTTGAAATTTTAAAATTTGAATTAGATCAGATTTGTATTCCAACTTCGTTTGATCATAACTTGAGTTTTATAACTCCGTTTTAGTTGATTCTTTTTGCAAATTAAAGCTCGTGACCTAAACTTTCTGATAAGGCCAAATTCACATAATTTTGGTACGGTTAGAAATTGTTTTATGTTGCAAGAGTTATTTGCTTGGTTTTGATGTTTTCTGAATCGTGTTCTTCGTTCTTTCTGATCTTTTGAGTGATTGCTTATGTGTGGTTACTATTGCTTGCTTACGATAGATTGACCGGAGTGTGACGAGTAGATCTATCAAGAGTTTTGAGTGTGAATCATCTTCATCAACAGTACATGCAAGTTCACACTTTGATCTTATCCCTTTCATACCCAGTTTTTATGCACTAGTTTCACCCTCAAACATTGCATGAGTAGGATTGATACCATGTGGGTATTGGGAAGTAGTTGATGAGGTAGGAACCTATTGCCCTGCATTCAAACCTTGGGAGTTACTATTACATTATGCTTACTGCTATGCTATGCTCGTAGACGTGGTTTGGTTTGAGTGATTCATGACAGATGTGAGAGTTGTTATTAATGGTTAACTTAAGGTGGCTACTTTAATACACATCTGGGTGGAATGGTTGGGGCACCCTGGAGCACCCAGTGGTCTGCCCGGGCACTTGGAGAACCCAGTGCTTGCCCAAGGGGATCCCGAAGGACCCGTGTGATCACCCTATGGAATGCCACCCAGGCTCAAAGGGATCATAAGATTATTCATGCTAGAAACTTCCGTGTGCAGCCACAAGCTATTATGGGATCTAGCATAGTTGTGTAGGTTACATGACCTCTTGAAGAGGTGGGCTAGCAGATGTAGGGGAAAGTAGGTGTAACTGTCCACCCGGAGTAAAGAGTTATTGTTTCTGAAAGACTGTGTCTCGGTCATCCGTTTCTCGAACACCATGTAGTGCAAGAAATCAAACGGAGGAGATCGAGTCTTGTGGGGAAAAGTGCGCAAACCTTTGCAGAGTGTACAAACTAATCATGGTTAGCCGTGTCCCCGGTTATGGACATCTTGAGTATCTAGTTCTTGGATTATCATGTGAATCTCATCATCATGTTACTTAATTTAATTTGATTGTGTTAATCACGTTCTTAATTGGGATTGAGTTGGAGGTACCTTCTCAATGTTTAAAAACCACCATGATAGTTAAATAAAATTTATTCCTTTGTTGTAGGGAAAATTTGGCTTTTCGCAAAAACCTTATAACCATAGAGCTTTTCCACCAGCCATATATGCATGTAGTGATAGCCATTGTTCATCATTTCTCTATGGTGTGAATTTGCCAGTACATTCAATCTACTGACCTTTGTGGATGCAACGTCTCATGTTGCAGGATCTTACGACGAGTAAGTGATACGTTAGGGTTACGATTTCTACACTCAACTTTGCCGTTGGTGTTGATGGGAATCCACAACCTTGTTACTTCCACTATTTGGATTGAGGTAATGGTATTTACGTTACTTTATACATGTGATTTACCTCTGTTATAAATCCTCGAGTACTGTGTGTGTCAGCATACCGATTCAGGGATGACACTTAAGCACAGAGACTGGACCGTCTAAGGTCGGGTCGCTACAAGATGGTATCAGAGCAAATGTTCACTGTAGGACGTGACCCTAGAAACTGCCAAACCCATAGGAAAGATTTTCTCTAGAACTTTCTCTTTCAAAAAGATCTTTTACCTCTCTTCTCTTTTGAGCTTATTCAAATATTCCCTTTTAGTGAGACCATATCCCTTTCCTTTATTGACCACTCGAAGATTCGACTGATGAGACCACTCCAAGAAGTACAAGATATCGGACAACCACGACCACTACGGAATGAAGGAGATTTTACCGTGCATCTAAATAATGGAAACTACAACAGTTGAAGACTCCGAAGACTAGGCTCTGAAGAATTCCCAGATTTTTATGACCTAGGAAGGCTACCCTTATGGAACTTGGCAGACTATGGAAGTTGTCAATGCCCGAGATCAAGGTGTATCGGAGAAAGACTGGAACGTGGAGCATTAGAAAACAAAGTTTTGTCAAGAAAACCCTAAGGCAGGACATATCAACTATGGAATGATAGCTCATGGCAATGACAAGGGAAGAAACACGACTATCCATGATGCTATCGACCGTTTGTTCTATCGTCACCATACTAAGTTATGCATGCATTTTCTTCGGAAGGATTGGATGGTAGAAGGCTGATGGAGCATCTATGAGCAAAGGATGAAGTTTTAACCTTAGCTGGTGTATCACCAGGGTCTGGAGAATTACATCAAGAAGTTTAAGATGGACTGCAGGAAGCTATATTTTGACAAGGAAGCATTTCGTGAAGAACTTAGGACCCAGAAGTTGAAGTAGCCAAACTGGAGGAGCAGAACCTCGAGAAACCGGAGATTTGTCAGGAACTGAAGGACCATAGGACCATGGCTCACGTCGAGGTTGATGAAACCCAGAAGTTTGGAACACAACTCTAGAAATATTAAAGGACACGACGATAGACTTTGCGACAACAGAGATGATCTGGCAAAAGAACTTGAGAAGGTCAAGCACGATCAGAAGAAGCCATCAAAGACATGAACAAGACTTGAAGAGTTTGGCGATTTTGAAGATTTATTGACTTAAGAAGAACAAACCCCTGTTATACCTACGTTAGATGCGACGTTTGTGAGCTGTCATTTGTTTGATGTTTTTCCCGATAGCCACAAATAAAATCTGCCTTTTCAAAACTTTTGTTTGTATTGTGTGCATCCCTCTCGATCTCTCTTATCCCACCGCAAAACGCTTGGACCCAATAAAGGATGAATGGAGATGAACTCATGTTTTTTGGACCGATGAGTCAACTGGAGACGGACCGATGGATTCAGAACATGGAGGATCACATGAAGAATAACTCTGTAGCCAGAAAGGATATGACCCAGCATGCTCTACAGTGTTTTGAAAGAGGTGCTGCTACTTGGTGGAGGATGTACCAAACCATCAATGGATGGCAAAGAGTAACCACTTGGGAAGAATTTAAGCTGACTCTGCAAAGATCTCGTCTTGTGTCCCAGAAGTTGAGGCCTTATGGAAAGGATATGAAGAAACCTTATGCATACAAGCTTTGTGGAGAAATAGGACACAACCATAAAGAAAACAAGGACGAATACCCTCATAAGTGGAGGATTACCAAATGAGTTGGCCGAGGATCTCAGGGAACTTCGGTTGGAGATTTTTCCCAAAAGTTTTGTTGCAGCAATGGAAGTTCAGTATACATTGTTGGGAAAGATCCGCGAAGCTCAGAAGGATGACAAAGAGATTGCTGAGGTAAAAGAGAGGATGAGCAAAGGAAGGGCCAAATGTTTTCGTAAGGATTAGCACGACACCTTATGGTTCGAGGACCGTGTATATGTGCCCAATAATGCAAAGATCAGGAAGTAAATACTTCAGGAGGCTCATGACTCACCATACTCGATTCGCCCTGGAAACACCAAGATGTATTTGGATTTGAAGGAGCGTTTCTGGTGGACTGGTATGAAGAAGGATATTGCGGAGTATGTAGTCGTAGGTGATGTATGCCAGAGAGAGTAAAAGCAGAGCATCAGAAGCCAGCAGGATTACTACAGCCTATGCTGATACCCGAATGGAAGTGAGATAAGCTTGGCATGGATTTCATTACCGGATTTCTCAGAACCCGATCGGGATATGATTCTATCTGGGTAGTAGATGATTCGCTTGACCAAAGTGGCTCACGTTATCCCAGTGAAAACCACCTATACAAGTGCGAAGTTGGCCAAGATATATTTGACCAGGATCGTATGTCTGCATGGAGTTCCGAGGACCATCGTATCAGATAGAGGAACACAGTTTACCTCAAAGTTTTGGAATCAGCTGCACCAGACTTTGGGTACTAGGCTAGAGTTCAGTACAGCCTTTCATCCGCAGACAGATGGATAGACCGAGAGAGTCAATCAGATTCTGGAGGACATGTTGAGAGCGTGTGCGCTAGATTATGGATCTAGTAGGGATGATAATCTACCTTACGCGGAGATTCTCATACAACAACAGTTACCCAAGCCAGTTTGAAGATGGCCCCTTTTGAAGCTTTGTATGGGAGAAGGAGCCAGACACCGTTGATGTGGGATGAAGTTGGAGACCGTCAGTTGTTTGGACCAAATGTGATCAAGGAGTCAGAAGAGAATGTTAATTGATTCGAGATAGACTGAAGGTAGCTCAGTCCAGGCAGAAGAGTTATTGCAGACTCAAAAACGCAAGGAGGTAGTCTATGAAATTGGAGACAGAGCATGTCTTCGTGTGTCCCCTCTGCGAGGAGTTAAACATTTGGAGTTAAGGGAAAGTTAGCCCCGAGATTTGTAGGACCATACCGAGTTTTGGAGCATATGGGAGAAGTGGCCAGCAAGTTGGAGTCACCCGAAGGACTGTCAGGGGTTCATGATGTGTTTCCCGTTTTTCCAGTTGAAGAAGTGCCATGCAGAGATGGCCAATATTCCCCTGTAAGGACGCTTGACCCTGGAAAGGATAATGATGTTCCACGAAGTGGAGTATGGACTTCATAAGTATAAGTTTTTATCTCGGTATGTGGGATATCCCACGAGGATGAAGAGATGAATTACTATAGGATATAAAGGAGGTATGATGTTGGTAATATGGAGCAATTGTAACTCCATGATGAGTCTGAGTAATCACGTCTTAGTTTGGTGCCAACAGAAGGAAGGGAGACAGTACAATTGGATGGATTTAAGAATACTAGGAAGTTGGATGTTGGATTAAAGATCAGTTGCCCCGATGATGATTTCAAGGTTGCAAGTGATGAGATGGGCCATAACCCACAGGCCCCAGGACCTGCCAAGAAGCAAGCACACTCTTGCTAAAGGAAAAACCTGGAAGGAGTTACGACCTTACCCACAGACGATATAGGAGCAACGCAAAACCTGAGAGGTGTGAAGAAACGATAGTTGTTTGTCCAGCTTGCAGAATCAATGGATTTATCCGAACTTGGTTCGTTGACAAGAGAAATTCTACAATGCTTGTGAGGATGACCGAGTGTTAGAATACGAGATTCACTAAACCATATACAGGGTAATGATTTGGGTGCGGGATGGATTGATCACCATACCAACTTACTCTTATTATTCGCCTTCCTATATGGGATGGTAAATCTAAGTGACTTACCTATAGTAGAGAGACGACGATCAAAACCTTGTTTAAACCTTAGAATGGTATAAGTATTTTTCCCTTGTACATGACAGCTCTTGCCAATCGTAGGATATACGGTGAGGTTCAGCCCAGACCCGTTTTCTGCAGGAGAAACCATAAATTGTTGACCACCAGGAGATATCGATATTTGTTTAGTATTGGCGCCAGACCCGTCAGCTGAGAAGACCCAGTCTCAGAATAACCTTACCATGATGAAAGGACAGAAGAATTGAGGAAAAGGTTATGCCACTACCGAAAGAGCCCAGAGAAGGAATTTTCCCGAGAATCTGAGAAACCAACACTATCAAGAATAAGGATGGAGTATACACGGTTATGATGAAACCGTATCAATGCTTCTAAGGGTGGTAGCCCCGAGACCCCGGAGATGATCGATGGATTTTGAGAAGACCCCGAACCTAACCTATTTCTTTCTAGCCTCTCCGAATCTCGAGGACGAGATTCATTTTAAGGGTGGTAGGTTTGTAACATCCCAAAATTCTAAATTTTGGAATGTTATAATAAATAGATAGATTTGATTGATTGTTTGATTGTTGTGTGATGATTGAGTGAAATTCGAAACTTTTTGAAAGTTAAATGAGAGGGAATAAAAGGACTTTCCCAAACTTTCATTTTTGCATTTATGATTTCGTGAATTCAAATTCTTTTCACCACAAAACCCTGGAGAGAAGATGACATGACTTCTTCCATTTATTTAAATGAAAAGGGGTGTTGAAAATATTTGAATTTCATTTGAAATTATTTCCAATTCATAAACTTCAAGCAGCTTAATGATTTTCATGAGAGAAGATAAAATGACTTCTTCAAAACATATGAAATATGAGTTGGGAGTTTAAAAGAATTAAATTCAAAGTTCTTTTGAATTTATTTTTCAATTTGGAGTTATTTGAGTTATATTCAAATCATTTTTCTCCAAAAATAAAATATACAGAAATTAGGGTAACATGATTCCCTACATCAGAAAAATTGGAGAGAAATAAATTTGAATCATTTTGGTATTTTTAAAATGATTTGTATTGGATTTTATTAGAACAGTTGCACTATTTGAATTATTTGAATTTTTGTAGGTTTTATTTAAAGCTATAATAATGTTCAGCTTGTAGGAAATCTTTTTCTGAAAATTTTGATATATTATATGCCTATAGTATATTTTCATTTTGGTGGTTTGTTTCTATTGTTTCCCAGAAAATGTTTTTTTAAAGGCAGAAGCCGACCGAGCCAGGCCGGCCCAGCTAGAGGCCGAGCCCGCCCAGCCAAGCCACTCGCCCGCGCGCACGCCGCAGCAGGCCGCGGCCCACCGGACCACCTCCGGTCGTCCCCGACCCTCGGTCGGAGACCAACTCTAGCACGCCACCGCCGCCGCTGCCGTGTCCTCGCCGGACTTCTCCACCGCCTCACCGCGCCCCCTCCTCCAAGTCTCCTCCTCCCCTTTATATAGCCCGGACCCCGGTCCCATTACCCTCAAAACCGGAGCCACCGGAGTCCGCAGCCGCCGCCGCCGAGCTTCACCGCCATCACGCCGCTCCACCCCGTCACTCCCGACCGACGCCGCCCACTCCAACCTCACCGCCGCGCCGCGCCGAGCGCTCTGACGCCCACACCGCCGCCGGAGACCCACCGGAGCCGCCGCCCCGTCGACGCCAGAGCCGCCGCCACCGTCTTCCCCATCGCCAGCGAACTCCACGCTGCAGTAACCACCGCCTCTCTCCCTCATCCGTTAGATCTAGGATCGACGGTTCAGATTAGACTAGGATTTGTTTTTTATTATTTTGAACCGGTATGCTCTAAATAGTGAACGTTCACTAGTTAAACCTCTGTAGTGGACGAATTCGTCGCTTATGCTTCTCTAGCGAACGTTCGTTCGATAGGATTTCTCTTTTTATTTTAGATTTCGGCTAGGGACCCATCCATGAATATTATATTTACAGATTAGTCCCTATACTTCAATCTATCACAACTTTTTACTCGTTTATCCAAATTCAATGAAACCAACGCCAATTTCTTCGTTATGAACCCCTCTATCCAGTAAAACAATTTAAACATGTTTTTGAAATTTTAAAATTTGAATTAGATCAGATTTGTATTCAAACTTCGTTTGATCATAACTTGAGTTTTATAACTCCGTTTTAGTTGATTCTTTTTGCAAATTAAAGCTCGTGACCTAAACTTTCTGATAAGGCCAAATTCACATAATTTTGGTACCGTTAGAAATTGTTTTATGCTGGAAGAGTCATTTGCTTGGTTTTGATGTTTTCCGAATCATCTTTTTTCGTTCTTTCCGATCTTTTGAGTGATTGCTTATGTGTGGTTACTATTGCTTGCTCACGATAGATTGACCGGAGTGTGACGAGTACAACTATCAAGAGTTTTGAGTGCGAATCACCTTCATCAACATTGCAGGCAAGTTCACACTTTGATCATATCCCTTCTCATACCCAGTTTTTATGCATTAGATCAATCCTCAAACATTGCATGATTAGGATCTAATTAAATTGTGGGTTTTGGGAGTAGTTGAGGTAGTACCTATTACCTGTTTTATTATCAAACCCTTGGGAGTTACTTCTACGTTGCTTATTATGCCATGCTATGCTAGTAGACGTGGATTGGGTTTTGAGTGATTTTCCATGACAGATGTGAGATTGTTAATTAATGGTTTATTTAAGGTGGCAACTTAAACACACATCTGGGTGGGATTGAGGCACCTGGTTACTCCAGGACTTGCCTGTGTAGGCACCTGGGTTTCCAGGACTTGCCTGTATTTCTTCGGACCGCCACCCAGGCTCAAAGGGATCATGAGATTATTCAAACTAGAAACTTACATGTGCAGCCACAAGCCATTATGGGCTCTGGCATAGTTGATTAAGTCGTGCGAACTCTTACGGGTAGACTAGCAGATGTAGGGGAAAGTAGGTGTACTGGTCTACCCTATGTAAGGTGCTAGCGCTTCCGAAAGACTATGTCTCGGTCATCCGTTTCTCAAACATCATGTAGTGCGAGGAATCAAACGGAGGCAATTGAGTCTTGTGGGGAAAAGTGCGCAAACCTCTGCCAGAGTGTATAAACTAATCATGATTTGCCGTGTCCCCGGTTATGGACATCTTGAGTATCTAGTACTTGATTTTCCTGTGAATCTCATCATGTTACTTTAATTAATATTGTTGGGTTTTTAATGAGTACTTTTAATTGGGATTGAGAATGCTGTCAACCATTCTCAATGTTTAACAACCACCATGATAGTTAAATAAATTATTCCTTTGTAGTAGGGAAAAATTGGCTTTATGCAAAACTGTAACCATAGAGCTTTTCCACCAGCAAAATATGCATGCAGTGATAGCCTTTATTCATCATTGCTCTATGGTGTGAATTTGCCAGTACATTCAATGTACTGACCTTTGTGGCTGCAACGTCTCATGTTGCAGGATCTTACGACGAGTAAGTGATACGTTAGGGTTACGATTTCCTATACTCAACTTTGCCGTTGGTGTTGATGGGAATCCACAACCTTGTTGCTTCCGCTATTTTGGATTGAGGTAATAGTAATTACATTACTTTATACATGTGATTTACCTCTGTTATTTGAGTACTGTGTGTCAGCATACCGATCCAGGGATGGCATGTAAGCACAGAGACTTGATCCATTCGGGTCGGGTCGCTACACACCGATGGTGCGACGTCGCTTCCCCGCCATTCTCCATGGTTCCCTCGACGCTCACCTCATTTCAATGGCGGTGGTAGGGTTTAAGGTAAGCTTCGCACTAACCTAATCTTCCACCTGCTCATGCTTACAATCAGTGTGACAGCTAATGAAAATCATGCTTACAATCAGTCTGCGAGTACTATGCCAATCACCCTAAAATAGCTCTGGACCTTCGGGTCAAAGTTGTGACACAGTGTACAAATAAAGAAAAATAGATTGGTGCTTCTTTCAGAAAAGAGTACTCCCTAGAAAACTGCCAATATAAGGTACTAGTATTTAGTTTGAGGATTTGCTGCGAAGAAAGATCCGTCCACAGAGAGCGCCACACATCCCACTGGTGGTGGTGGATGCCAATGCGTGCATGCAGCATGGTTGGTGTCCATAATTTTTAATTGGCACACCTCGCACTCTGCATATATGCCGGTTCCATACGTACATTTTCTGCAGTTCCACCAAAATGCAGCTGAATAACCCTGTTTGCACAGATAATGAAAAAGCATGATTACACTAGTTGATGAAACACACAAAATAAATAGAATAAAATATTGTGATAGTATCATAGTATGCAATGCCGCGAGGGCGAGATTGGCCCTGCAACTCCTCATACAGTATGCCTCATACTGGACATCGTCCCAAGTCTCCCAGATACACCTTCTGCTAGTGATGAACATCAGTGTACAGTGGTAGTACAAGGAGGCGCCTTGAGACATTCAAATCTCTATTTTTGTACAGATCAACTAAAATTAAGCACCCCAGTTTGCAGAAATGCTTAAACATTAACAATGGGACTAGTTGATGAAACATACATTAACAAAGAGAAGCACTTTCTTTATCTACATATTGGAAATGAAATGGTAGATAGGACACTCGCTCTATTTTAACTATATTACTACTTCATTTTATCAGTGACACTAGGGTCGAGCAGGTGGCAAACGAGGTGTACCGTGCGTCGCAAGGATGAAGGCCGGGGGTGCTTAGACTAGGATGCTGAAGCTGGCTCTTTCAGTCCCTATCTCCCCCCTGATGTTTCTGTGGTAGCATTTGGGTTGTAATCCAAACTTGTTCGAGCTGGTGCTACGTCCCCCTACCTGCCTAGCTTATGTGGCGAACTTGTCTCCTGCTATTACTCAGTCCGTTCTAGTAGTTGTTGCATAACTACCCATTTACACTGAGAAGTTGTCGGATAATGGTTCTCTACGGTTGGGTTTCTTTAATGAAATCGGAGGGAACCCCCCCTTTCGATATATATAAAAAAACAGTGGCACTAGCGGTGCCAAAACATTGCCTCAAATTAATAGTGCCACTAGATTAAGGTGCAAAATAATAACATTACTGCTTTATCATGGCAGTGCCAAAACAGTAGCACAAGAGCAGGATCAACATGCAGGATCTTTGGCAAACGGTCAGACCAAAAAGGAACATACCTCGTGATGGGAACCATATCTGCAGTCAACACCATCATAGAAGGGATGACACCAGTCACCAACATGGATGACTCAATTCATGGGACCTTTTGGTGCAGCTCACCTAAAATGAAGCAATGTCCCATGAGCTAGCAGCTTCTTCTTCTTCTTTTTTTAAGAAAAGGGCTCCAGCCCCGGTTCCATTTCCATCCAAAAACAAAACCCACAGAGCTTCTTCTTCATTAGTTGCAATAAAATTGAGCAACATCAAGGTTGGTCATGAAGCTCCTGGAGAGTAGGCGGACTAGGACAGTTGCATCTCTAACGAAAAGAAGCAACTTATCTTAATGGGAAATTTAGCAGGACATGAAAAAAGTGCCATTGATTCATATTACTGGATGCATTACATTGAAAACAACATTGGTTTAACGTGTCCTTACTTTTAACAGTGCGACTGCTACATTTTACCAGTGGCATTACATAAGAGCGGCTCGGGGCAACAAACATCAGAAGAGGATATCTGGGTTGGTCCCATTTTGTTCGGTATATAGCCACCTTATACTGTGTGAGGCTAGCAAATCTAGTGTTGGACTTACTCTGTTGACTTGTCCCCCAGTCCCCACTTTCTTTCCTTTTCCAACCAATAGATCGGGTTTATATTGATTTTGTACTGCGTTCCCTTTATTTCCCTATTAGACCTAGAAACCAGTTGGATAGCCAGTCTCTACTACTTTCGCCCCCATTATTTCCTCTTTCGACCAAGTCCTAGATTCAGGTAACAAATCTTCCCCCACCCCCACCCCCTTTCTTCCTTGTTTGAACTAAGTACTACTAGATTCGAGTGCATGAACTAGTTTTACCTCTTAACAGTAAAAATTTAGGTGGTTTTCGAACAGCCGATCGATCCTATCTACACGAGGGGGCCTGAGAAATAGTAAAAGATACAAATGCAGCGACGTCAGGAGCTCGGGAAGTAGAGCAAGGCCAGTTTCGAAGGAAGTTATACCTGAGGGTCGCCGGGATGTCGCTAGGTGGGCGGTGGGAGGCTGGATCTGCCACACACTACGGTAGCGAGGAAGAAGGGGTGGGAGGCCCTCCCTCGCAGCGATGCTTGGGAGAGAACGGCAAGGCACGCTGATCGGGACGCGCCGGCAGTGGGTAAGAGCCGTCGCCGAGGACGACCGCGTGAACGTTGCACCTTCTCACCTTCCCCGGCGGAGAGGATCCGGCTGGATCTGTGACCAGCGGTGAGTAGAGAGAGAGAGTGTGGCCACCGTTGTCGTGTTTAGATCTGGAGAGGACAAGATAGTGTGAAGAGAGCAACACTAGCAAGCAAGCGTGGAGGCTCCTGCCTATATAGTGGAGTACTAGTTTTCTTTTGTCTACCGGCCGGAGCCGGCTTGACCTCGGCAATGACTGTCGAGAAGTCTTCATGCACGTGCCCCGGAGGCGCAGTTGTCGTCATTTTGATCTGAAGCACCGAATTATAACATATAACGCGAAAAAATGCCACATGACAAGAAATCATAACCTCACTGCCCAAAGGAGACAAGATGAATCCCGACGGACAAACTAGACGAGGATCAAAGCTCAAATTAAAGATAAACTCGTAGAAAAGGGGTCTGTCGATAGATGTCCTAATTAACATAGCCGGCTTGACCTAGATGGCAGCCGAGTAGTCTTCGTGCATGTGCCCCCAATGACTAGCACAACTCAGTTGTCACTGTTTAACCCTCGCAGTGATCTGAAGCACATGACACCTAATTTTGCGAGATGACAAGAAACCTTTTTTTAGATTTCTCACCAGAACTACAGCCCTGTACAACACAGCGTGCACGATATGTAGACGATAGCCAATCCAGGCGTTTCTACTGGAGTCTGGTCACATGCATGGACGAACTGATCTTCCGAGTCTTGCAGGGATCGTCCAGGTACCAACGTATGTACTCCTACAACACTTCTCTAGTAGTATTATCGCTCATCTCTCTCTTCTATTAACTCACCGACTTGCAGGGCCGGGGAGTGTGCCTATGGTCGGTTCTCAATTGCGGTCCCACATGTATGTGCAAACGCAATATGATGCGCGTTCCATTCGGAGAGCGGCGTTCCAGACCGACCGACCGTCTGGGGTGCGACGCGAACGCGACGGGCGTGTAGTATACTCCGTACATGTGTATCGCCGTTTTCTTGAGGCTTTGCTCCATGGCGCAATCCATGGATAAAAAATTAGTATACTGTACTATTTAAAAGTCGAGGGAGGGGCTTTTACCGCGCGGTAGGCGGGGCAGTTCCGCCTAGTTGGTTCGACAGAGACGCGAGAAGATGAGGGAGTAGGCTGCTGCAAACGTAGGGCTGCGTGATTTGACAGTGAGTTACTACTGGACAGGTGGGGCCCGGTGATTTGACTTGCCATTATCATTTTAACTTCGGCGCTACGACCAGCTTGAGTCTCCCGATTCCTGACCACCTCCATACAGGTGCCTCTCCCGATGCTCCACCATGTAGAGGCTGGCTCTTGCTTGAGAGCCCACACCTCCACTTTTTCCTTGCCTCTTTCCCCCACATATGCAAAAGTGCCATGTAAAGCGGGCTTATAGCCCACTATTGTACTTGATCCTACAGGTGCTAAGCCTGCCACATAGGCATAAAGTCTGATGTGGCAAGTTAATTAAGAAGAGAGAGACTAGTTTGGTGACCCCAGGAAGAAACGGTGATAAGCGTGTGTACCTAGATGAAGCAAACTTAGCAACAAAAAACTAAGCACCTATGCATTGGGGACTTGAGTTGCTAAGCCATTTAATGCCCATAGCACCTCATCTAAGCACCATTTCATTGGAAGAGGTCACTCCTTGGCAAATGCAATAAATACTATGAAGAAAGAGATAGAGAGAAGTAAACAAAAAAAATACTCTTATAGCCAAGCTTATAGCTAACCTTGTTGTATGAGTGACTAAGTGATGACTATGTATGACGTGCCAACATCAGATAGCCTAACGCACCATGTTAAATCTCCAAGGGCGTGACCGCGCGAGCGAGGCGACGGTCGTGGTAGGCGCGACCATGATACGGGCTGCTGGCAGCCCTTGGATCTGAGATCGAACGGTCGCATGCTAAGTTGCTGAAAATTTGCAGAATAACCCTCCAAGATAGGATATTCACCCATAGGTCTAGAACCACACCATGCAACCATTCGATCTCAGATCCATGGGCTCTCGGAAGCCCGTATCATGGGAGAATGGAAAGCTTCGTATCACCTGTAATTTTCCCGACGCTTGACATGACATCGAAAGCCATTTAATTGGGCGTCGAGTAGACATGACATCTAATTGGGCCCCCATAGTACTGTGCATAAATCCATTTATCCACCAGGCAAGCCACTACCCTGCCATTCGCACGCCCCCCCACTCGACATTATTACAATCGATAAACCGCTCCTAGTCGTCCCGTCCTTTCACATTACGGCAATTCCACTAATCCTACTCTCCTCCCAAATCCATGGCGTTCCAAATCTCCATGATCGGCGGTGAGTACAAGGTTAGAACCATCACCGGCGATGAGTTCGACGTCATCTACACCCGTTCTTCCGCAATGGTGAAAGAATGCCTTGCTCGCTTCAAACGCATGTTCGAAAACTCAAATGATGAGTGGGTCGCTGGGCTAGATGTTTAGTACACCACAGTCCTGGCAAGCGAGAAGAAACTAAAGGAGGCAGAGAAGAAGAAGCCCGCCGTGATCTAGGTTTGCGTGCATGACTTATGCTTGGTCTACCACATATGCCATGCCGACCTTGAGTGTGAGGAATTTAAGAAGTTCCGTCAAATTCGTTACTGTAGACTTTAGGAACGACAAGGAAATCCTGGGCCGGATAGGCCTCATTTTAGGCGACCCCTTCGACCTCCAGAAGGAAGGGCTGGTGCCCTCCCTTGATCAGCCTTCAATGCTGACCCTGTCAGGAGCTATGGTTCATCCTTCGTACGGTGAACTGAAGAAACCTCCGCACACGTTTCATCTTGCATTGCAGTGGACTATACTAGATATAGACCACATCCACTATGCTGCAATGGATGGCTACCTTTGTTTCAATATCTACAAGGGTTGGATGAAGAGCAAGAGCCAAGTGTGTGGTTCAAGCAAAGAAGTATCGCCCAAGAGGAAGAGGGACAAGGACGAAGTCGAGGACGTGGACAAGGACTCCGAGTAAGGTGGCAGTGTCGTTGCTCATGGTGGTTCTAATGCAGTGTCTACCGGATTAGTTGCTTAGTTTAATTTCTGGTGTGCTTAGTTTTATTTGAGGGGTGTGTTGTGGTGAGCCCCCAGCAGAACTATGTTATGTTTCTTCTCGTTATATTTCGTACATTTCATCTTTTAGTTGGTATAGTACTACCACTCGTTTCTTGACATTATATACGTACAATATATATGGCAAACATCATATAGCCAGCAGTTTAGTTTTCAAAGAATTTCAGGGTGCTTAGTTTTGTCAAAGAATTCTAGGGTGCTTAGTTTTATTTGAGGGGTGTGTTATGCTGGACACCATTAACTTATCATTGTGAGAATCGTCTTATTTTTGTCATGTAATATGGTCAACGGGTTTGACGTGCAAATAACAATGTCTAATGGCATTTCTGAGCAAACATCTAACTTAACGATGGCATTTTTAGATATCTAATTGCATTTTGAGCAGGCATCTCACGGATCGATGGCATTTTTTGAGTAGTTGTAACTTCTAATGGCAAAACTGAGTAGTGATACACAACTAGTGGCATAAATAATAAGAACCCAAGAATTAAATAGGTATGCTAATTTCTTTATTTCTTTATTTCTTTATACCTTTGTGTGCGAAACAATATACGCTGCCTCCCCCCAGATTTCTTTATAGAGGCAACATAGAACTATATGAGTGCCCTGTTAAATTTTGGAATTATTCCGGGTTCATTTGGCCTTTTTTATACATTAATTGAGTTTCTGGTCATTTAATGTGCATAATTCAAATTTGAACTACAAGCAAATGCTCCCGTGCACCAAAGTTGATTGGAAAATCACATGTGTGTCCTCGGGTGAATTTCTAGGTCCCATGCAAGAAATGGGAATGAAATTCAAACATCTGGGCATCGTGGTTCGGCCGAGAACATTGAGAAGCTTGGTTTTAAAATTCTTGTAAATCCAAAACACGCCTGAAAATCATGAAACTTGGCATGGTGTCATGTCATGGTACTGCCATGCTGTGGTAATTTTTTTTGCAGAATAGGAACAAGTTTTGGTAGAAGTTTCTTGCAAACCGGAGCTTCTCTCAAGAAGGCTCGTGGTTCTGAGAGGGAACATGTCACCTTTGTGTGCATAATTCAAATTTTAAATACAAGCACATGCTCCAGTGCACCAAAGCTGGTTGAAAAATCACATGTGTGTCCTCAGGTAAATTTCTAGGTCCCATGCCAGAAATGGGAATGAAATTCAAACATCTGGGCGTCATGGCTCGGCTGGAAACATTGAGAAACTTGGTTTTAAATTCCTGTAAATACGAAACACGCATGAAAATCATGAAACTTGGCTTGGTGTCATGACATGGCACCAACATGCTGTGGTAATTTTGTTGTCCGATTTGCGAAGGCGCACACATTAACAATCAACAAAGTCATTTTGGAACAAGTGTTGTCACGTTACAATCGGAAACACAAGTATTATTGAAACCGTGGGCGTTCTATTTACCATTTACGTGCTGCACGCGTCCCCTTTTTTTATTAGCTAGGAGGCACCGTGCAGGGTAGCTATTTGAGTACGGGAGGCATGCGATCAGGCCCCTGCGCATGCTTATCGGGAGGAGAGCCCTTTGACCTCCATTTGCCGTCCACCTCTCTCCCAAGGTCTCCATTAATGGCGCCCGAGCCTCTATTTACTGGCGTGGCAATGTCTCACTCGACTGAGATTTAAGAGAGAAAAAAGAAAATCTGAAAAGAAAATTTTGCACGAATCTTGATGTAAGATCTGACGGACCTATATAGCATATACTGCGACTTATAGCAAGACTGATGAATATATGTATAAGGACGACGAGAGTGGATAATAATTGTCTTACATAATTAGGAAGATAATTAAAAAATCCACATGCGGCTACGCCCGAAATACACAAGGGCAAAAGAAGAAGGAAGGCGCATACAACGATCTGGCTCGCTGATCCCTACTTTCTTTATGCGCTGCAGGTCGGGGAGACTAGTTCCCGCGGCGGGCGATGATCTCTTTCATCAGTTTCATGTCCTTAATACGGTGCTTGGCAGCATCCATGGATTCCTCCACCAGCCTGTTGCGCTCGATGCGGAGCATGGCATTCTCGTCCATAAGTTTCTTGATGACGATGCCCGTCCTCTGCAACAAGGCAGCGGTCTCCTCCTCCTGCTTCACCCTTCCGGCGATCTTCGCCCTCAGCAGGTCGCGCTCGCCCCGGAGCTTCGCATTGCCCTCCCCTAGTTGTCGGATGATGCCGGTAGCCTCGTCCTGCAGACTCGCCCAACCAGAGACCTGATCCATCTGGCTATGGACTATCGCATGCATGCGCCTGTAAGATTCCTCCCCTGCCCGCGAGAAATTTTCCCAGGACGCCATGGCGCGGCGGGACCTCCCTGCTGCTTCGGCGGTGCGGCGGGATATCTCTACTGCTTCTGCGGCGTGGCCGGACCAGTCTGCTACATCGACGGCGTGGCGGGACCTCCGTGCTGCTTCGGCGGCGCAGCGGGACCTCTGTGCTGCTACTGCTGCGCGGCTGGACATGTCGGCTGCTTTCGCGGCGAGGCGGGACATTCTCTCGTGCTTCCTCTTCCATGCTCACCTCTCCCTGGTGGAAATATCTCGACCTAGAACTCACGCTGGCTATGGCTTGATTGACTTGATTGTTTTTTGTGGAAATCTCTCGACCCAGAACTCACGCTGGCTATGTGCAGTCATCTTAGCATAGTAGTATTTATAACGAGTACTACTAATACGCTCCTAAGTGGGAAACAGTTTAGGTTGTGATCGGTGTGAACAGGTTTGCAATTAAATATAGCGTGGTACTAGTAGTAATTTGGAATGTGACGAGACGCGCTCAAAATTTATTGACGGTTCTAGTTTCGAAGTCCGGAAATATTCCCGGATGGCGTAACGTCGGCACGTTTTCTCGGCCGTGGTGTAGCATATGCCATGGTACTAGTTCTTTTTCTACTGTTGTGTACGTGCAAAGACTGGCACCGTCGGATACATATCTTACGCTTCGCGTTTGATGTCTACTACGCAACCTTCTTCTTGTAGACGTTGTTGGGCCTCCAAGTGCAGAGGTTTGTAGGACAGTAGCAAATTTCCCTCAAGTGGATGACCTAAGGTTTATCAATCCGTGGGAGGCGTAGGATGAAGATGGTCTCTCTCAAACAACCCTGCAACCAAATGACAAAGAATCTCTTGTGTCCCCAACACACCCAATACAATGGTAAATTGTATAGGTGCACTAGTTCGGCGAAGAGATGGTGATACAAGTGCAATATGGATGGTAGATATAGGTTTTTGTAATCTGAAAATATAAAAACAGCAAGGTAACAAGTGATAAAAGTGAGCGTAAACGGTATTGCAATGGTAGGAAACAAGGCCTAGGGTTCATACTTTCACTAGTGCAAATTCTCTCAACAATAATAACATAATTGGATCATATAACTATCCCTCAACATGCAACAAAGAGTCACTCCAAAGTCACTAATAGCGGAGAACAAACGAATAGATTATGGTAGGGTATGAAACCACCTCAAAGTTATTCTTTCCAATCAATCCGTTGGGCTATTCCTATAAGTGTCACAAACAGCCCTAGAGTTCGTACTAGAATAACACCTTAAGACACAAATCAACCAAAACCCTAATGTCACCTAGATACTCCAATGTCACCTCAAGTATCCGTGGGTATGATTATACGATATGCATCACACAATCTCAGATTCATCTATTCAACCAACACAAAGTACTTCAAAGAGTGCCCCAAAGTTTATACCGGAGAATCAAGACGAAAACGTGTGCCAACCCCTATGCATAGGTTCATGGGTGGAACCCGCAAGTTGATCACCGAAACATACATCAAGTGAATCACGTGATATGCCATTGTCACCACAGATACGCACGGCAAGACATACATAAAGTGTTCTCAAATCATTAAAGACTCACTCCGATAAAATTACTTCAAAGGGAAAACTCAATCCATTGCAAGAGAGCAGAGGGGGAGAAGCAACATAAGATCCAACTATAATAGCAAAGCTCGCGATACATCAAGATCGTGCCAAATCAAGAACATGAGAGAGAGAGAAAGATCAAACACATAGCTACTGGTACATACCCTCAGCCCCGAGGGTGAACTACTCCCTCCTCGTCAAGGAGAGCGCCGGGATGATGAAGATGGCCACCAGTGAGGGATCCCCCTCCGGCAGGGTGCCGGAACAGGGTCCCAATTGGTTTTTGGTGGCTACAGAGGCTTGCGGCGGCGGAACTCCCGATCTATTCTTTTCCCCGATCATTTTACGGTATATGGATATATACAGGCGGAAGAAGTACGTCAGGGGAGCCACGAGGGGCCCACGAGGGTGGAGGGCACGCCCAGCGGGGGTGGGCACGCCCCCATGCCTCGTGCCTTCCTCGTTGCTTTCTTGACGTGGACTCCAAGTCTCCCGGGTTGCTTTCTTTCCAAAAATAACTTCTCCAGAAGGTTTCATTCCGTTTCGCCTCTGTTTGATATTCCTTTTCTTCGAAACACTGAAATAAGGGAAAAACAGGAACTGGCACTGGGCTCTGGGTTAATAGGTTAGTCCCAAAAGTAATATAAAAGTGCATAGTAAAGCCCATAAAACATCCAAGATGGATAATATAATAGCATGAATACTTCATAAATTATAGATACGTTGGAGACGTATCAGCGTTCGACAGGAATAGCCTTGTGGTGAGCTATAGACTAGTCTTTTTTTCAGACGCATTACACCTATCTCTCGGGACTCCTCGCACGCACCATCACTGCTCCCTAGGTCGATGCCACCCACATACAGTTGTACTCTGAGAAGAGGTGCACGCACGCACTCGTCCTCTCTCACACACGCATCTGTAGCTACGAATTGTAGTGTTCTCAACCATCCGATTGGCTCTATCATAGGTTTCACGTTGCTCCTTGGCCTTCAGATTGAGAAGTTTAAAACGCGGAGGCTAAGATGGAGGCGCGAGGTTTTGGTAAACGTGCGGGCCGCACACGGCACCAACACGACACGAGCTTCGTCTGCCTGGTGCGCATGCACCCGGGTGAGTTGTCCAAGTATAGACACAACTAGGCCCTCGTTGGTATCCGTGCCTTGACTGGCTGGTCATAGTGGAGAGTTACATAGACTAGTTACTAGTCTATGTTACCTGTACCTTCATAGTGGGTAGTGTCATATAGTATATGCATAATTTGGCGACGAGGGCTCTCTATATGTACCACCTTTTTTCTTTAATTACATCTTGTTAGTTTTGCTCCATGGCGCAATCCATCGATACTACTACTGTACAAATGTATACATTTTTTAAAAGGCTAGAGGGCGGGGCAGTCTAGCTTGGTCCTTTTCACGAGAGGCGAGGGCCTTTGTGATTTGACGGCTCATTACTGCTGGAAGGCGGGGCCTTGTGATTTGACTACTCGTATAAATGTGCAGACGACCTGAGGAGGAGCAAAGAACTGTGTGGTATACTCAAGTTTTCCACTGGAGTACGATGGAGGAGCACGAAACACGGCAGCCCAGTGCCATATCCTCTACTCTCTACTCTTATTATATATTACTAGCAAGAGGCATTGTTCTATTGGCGATAAAGAATGATCTAATTTGCTAGTCATCTCATTTTTAGCATTGTTCTATTCATGCCTCGTAGAGAAGGTGACACGTGCGGTGAAACACCCGAAGCAAAATAAGAAACACAGGAGTAAAAGAAGAAGGAGGATTATCACCCCAAGAAAAGAAGGAAGACGCACACACAAGTCTGGGGCGCTGCTCTCACTACATGAAGGGTTGCTGGCCGCGGAGTCGTAACTACTTCTTCATCGCCTCCACGACCTCCATCTCCTTGCGCGTCTCCTCCGCCATCTTCTTCATTGTGTCCATGATGCGGGATTTCTCGGCGTGAGCCTTCATCATCTGTTCCACAGCCGCATTACGTACCTTGACAGCAGTCGGGTGCTCGATGCGGAGCTTCGCCAACTCCTCCTTCTGTTCCATGACAAGGGCCTGCAACATCTTCATCAAGGAACTACTATTCTCATGCAGCTTCTTCCAGCAGGCGTTCTCCTCCTTCAGCAGGTCAAGCTCGTGGCAGAGCTTCGCCTTGTCCTCCTGAATTTGTAGGATTTCGCCTGTCACCTTCTTCTCCGAGGCAATGCTCTTCTTCAGAAGCATCACCAAGCCGGCGGTCAACTCCCCCTGCTCATTGAGCTCAGCGGGCATGTCGTCGAGGCTCTCCTTCAGCAGATCCACCAAGCCATGGATGAACTCCTTCTGCTTATCGAGGTGCTTATTGAGCTGATCGGGCATGCCGTCGAGGGATAACGACTCCAGCGCCGCCAGCTCGGCATGTTCACCTCCACGTCTAGGGCGCTCCTGGGAGCCATCGCCTGCCCGTGAGAGATCTTTCGAGGTCTCTGCGTGGTGGCGAGCCCTCTTTTTTCTGCAACCTTGGTTGCCGCTCCATTGTTACGACTAGTTCTTGATCTAGAGCTCTGCACGCCGGCCATGGCAAGGACGGACGAAGAAGGAGGACTTATGAGGAGGAAGGTAGAGTAATTTTCGGTTAGGTAGTTCCCCTTTTTATAACCTAAGTACTAGCACTAGTACTAAAACCTGCATAGTGGGAACACATTCAGGTTTGGTACGTACTGGTAGGTGTGAGCAGGCTTGCACTTAATTGTAGCACTAGTACTTTCGAATGTGATGGGAATAAGGTAAAGATTAATTGATGGTGTTTGGTTTCGAGGCCCGAAACGGCTCCCGATGAGTTTAGTGGAACATAAATTTCAAGTAGACTACACTGCTCAGATGCGTAAATATTATGTTACTGTCAAAAATTGGCACAAAATACGAAGGAGACCAATGGAAGTACTACTAGCAACCCATGATTTAACTACTCGCATGCGCGCAGTGGAGTAGTAATGTCTTTCTTTCGTCCTCACGTCAACTCAATTTGCATGCGCTGTATTAATTGACCATCAATGAAGTGAAGGACTTTACACGCGTCAAATTATCACATGGGGTGGATCTTGGTACAAAATTGCGTCCGCCCCTATACCAGGGTGTGCATGCGAGGGAATGAGTGCGTGCGTGGCGTGCGTGCACATCTTTCTTCGTGCATGTACCGCCAGTGTGGCTCACGGAGGACGAGTACATTCTTCTGGAACCAGCAGCACGTCACTGTGATCAATCCACACAAGGATGTCGCGACAATGCCTCCACATGTGCCACATGGCTTCATGAACTGTAAGAGAGACACTGTGTAGCGTGCCATTGTGTTTTGCACATACTCGAAGTACTAGTAAGGTACATGTGCATTGCACGCGTCAGATTTTGCAACCAAATTATGAATAAATACCACACTATAGCATGTAAGCTCTGAGTCATATATGCCTGATGTAGACCTTCGTTTAATTCTTATAGTTCATCTCATTCAGAATCAATTATTTTTTATAAAAAACCTAGGGCCTCTTTGGTTCGTAGGATTTCCAAAACACGGGAATAGTAAGAACATGGGATTAGAGTGGAATGTCGTCTTGAATCCTACAGGATGGTACGAGTGTTTGATTGTGCATAGAAAAAACGCAGAATTCTTTCAAAGAGGTTTGAGTGGATGGGATGTTTCCTATAAATCTAGTGCAAATGAATCATATGGAAAAATTCCTATGGTTTACAATCCTACGAATCAAACAACCAAGATAGGAAAAATTCCTAAGGATTAGAATGCTCCAAAATTCCTTCGAGAATCCATTGAATCAAAGAAGCCCTTAATCTATTTTATGATTCATGGAATTGTGCGTTGTAAAGCATAATGTAAAAACAAATAATGGCAATTCAACTAGAAAAAAAGTTTGGGCAGTTATGATACGGAAGATTCTAGAACAAAGGAGAACCACTGTTGTTTTGAGATTTGTGCATTATGCTTAAGTTCAACCACGGAGTCTGCTAGATTGTACATGTGGCAAAATCCAGTGGGGGCTACAAGATGGTGCGAGGGGCCGAGTGGAGGGAGACTATGAAGGAGTGCACAACTGCGAGATCGATATTTAGAGAGAGGGGGCGAGAACGTGCGTTGTTGCGCACAGTGGCGGAGCCATGAAAAATGTCCCATGAGCTAGGGGGCCAAGCATTGCCAATCCTTTACGAGGAGGGCCAATTCATCAACTTAAACCATTTTTACCAGCAATTGTATAATGATCACATTCATATTAGCCTTGATATATAGTGATGTTAGGGGGGCAGGGCCCTTGCTGCCCCCTGTCTTCGCCATTGCGCGCGCGTCTGAGAGATGAAGTGGAAGGCATGGATGATAAGAGGGGGGCGTTGGATATATAATTAATGTGGGTGTATTAGCTATATATGTAATCCTATATAGAGAGGTATAGATTGATCGATGTGGACGTGGGAAAGAGGGTGAGACCTGACTAGATATATAGATTGATCGGTTTATGTGGAAAACTATGAAAGACCTAGCTATATACACACACACATAGAGGAACATCGATACGTGAGAGATAAAGAATGCCCAATATGATGGAGAGGGGGATGTGTGTGTGTGTGTGTGCCTTCATGGGAGACCAACCTGAAGAAAAAGATTGCATGTGTGCGATGGATAATGCCGACTGGTATTGTGTGTGCATGCATGCACGAGAGAAAGTTAGTGGTACAATTATAAAGAGAAGACCAATGTGTGCGTGTAAAAGACTAGGTGAGGTCATAATCAATGTAAAGTTGAATTCAAATATTTGAATAAGAGATCATGATGTTTGAAACCCATGCATGCATGAATATAACGGAGATCTGCGCGGTGTGGTTTGGAAACGAGCATGTTTTAATGTATACACATTGAACAAGGTCAGACTGGTTTGAATTTGACATACCGATGGCAGACATCGTTTGGCCACATTGCATCCGTGCATGGACACACTATTCTAATTGGAGATGATGGGTGGCTTTCGCATCACATATCTATATCTATACCCGTATATATATATTATATTTTATATTTTTTATATAGTGTGCGGATAACTTTAACTTTGAAAGATGGTCATTGGATGAGGCCAATCCGATGGTGCAGAGCTGGCAAATTTGAGCACTACTGGCCGTTGGATATCATCTAGATTCCACCAGATTTTGCCACATGTACAATCTAGAAGACTCTATGGTTGGATTTAAGCATAATGCACAATCCTCAAAACACAAGCACTTCTTCTTTGTTCTACAATCTTCCGTATCAAAATCGCCCAAATGTTTTTCTACATGATTTGTTTTTACTTTATGCCTTACAACGCACAATTCCATGAATCTTAAAATAGATTAGCTTTCTTATAAAAACTAGATGATTTTGAATGAAATGAACTATAAGAATTAAACGAACATCTACATCATGCATATATGACTCAAAGCTTACATGCTATAATGTGGTATTTATTCATAATTTGGTTGCCAAATCTCATGCGTGCAATGCACGTGTACCTTACTAGTCTAAATGGTGTCTGTGTTTGTGTTGTGCGTGTTAAACCCATTGTACGTACTCCCTCCGTCCTTTAAAGAGTGTACTTCCAACTTTGTTGGAGGGTCAAACTATTTCAAAGTTTGACTGAGTTTGTGCAAAAATATATCAATGTTTGTGAAACCAAATAGGTATATGATGAAAATATATTTTATTATTAGTCTAATGCTACCAATTCCATGGCATTAATGTTGATGTATTATTATATAAATACGGTCAAACATAATTTTTTTTGACTTTCCAATAAAGTTGAAAGTACACTCTTCAAAGGACGGAGGGAGTAGTATATCATACTAGTCTAAATTGTCTTTTTTTGGGGTACACGTTAAGCTTGTTCTCCCGAAATTTCAAGCCGCGCCTTGTTATGCCGAAATTTCAAGCTAGCGTCTCTGTCTATCGTGCTGCGAAACTCCCGCCTCTTCAACCCGCGCCGTGTTACCCCGAAATATTTAAGATAAATCTTTGTCTCGTTGTGCTCCGACAACTCCCTCCATCTCAACCCACGCCTTGCTATTCCAAAATTACAACGCGCGCGAAAACTCCCACCTCCTGTGAAATCCCGACACGCGAAATGCCCGTGATACCCCTGAACCGAAAGAACCGCCTCAAATCGGTGGGGGTACTTTTGTAACTTACCCCACATTTCGGACAAGCGCGTCCCTAAGCCATGGTTCCCCACTCCCATCCCATCTGCCCACCCATTCGTACACCGAGGCCGGGAAAACCCGCGAAGCCCCACACCCTCCTTCGTCCGCCACCCAGGCAGAGCCTCTTCCCCGACGACGTCGTCCACAGCAACACCACGACGTCCCTCATCCACCGTACCGGATGAGGATCCGTCGTCGATCTGGTCATCCCGCCTGTTTAGCCACCCCGTCCTCCACCTCCAAGGAGCTGCCCCGACGTTCCCCTCGCCTTTCGCGGCACATCCATTCCCACACCGCCGTCTTAACCTGCACCACCGGAAGAGCATCAACATCACCGTTTCCTCGTATGAAGCTGCGGCCTAATCGGCGCCACCGGAGTTAAGGAAGAACCAGCCGCAGTGGGGAGGGGGCTCGCCGGAGAGGTACCCCACTATCTATCTTAGGGTTCAGGGTGGGGGCGGTGGTCGCCGGCGGTGGTGGGGCGATGGCGTGGGGATCGCTGGAGAAAAAGCTCAGCACCGGGGGGGGCTAGAGGGATGGCCAAGGCGGCGGTGGACCGGCGGTGGGGAGTGTTTTCGGGGAGGGTGGGGCGGCGCACCGCCGGCCGCGGGCGGCGGGGGGCGGCTGTTTGGCCGGTGGTGGCTGGCGGCTCAAGGGGGTGGAGGTTGAAGATGAACTGCAGGCCCTTGATTTCATATCCAACGGCTGCAAAATCAACTGACCAGAGATGAAAAAGTCAGTTGACTGACGTGTAGCCTCGCCTCTAGTGCATTCAGTTTCGACAGTAAAATTCAGTTTCGACAGCAAAATTCAGTTTCGACAGTTAAGTTCAGTTTCGACAGTTAAATTCAGTTTCGACAGTTAAGTTCATAGATGAGAGGCTGATGTATACATCTAGCACTTTGTGGTTATGTATTTTACGTCATCTATTGGAGATGATATTAGAATTCCACTCAGGTTAACATTGTCTCTCTTGTCCTGCTTCAGCCTCTGCGTCGTACAACTCATCAGAGCTGCTCCAACGACGAAACCCTCCATCACAGCGGAGCACTACCTCGGGCTCCATCTCCAGACGCCTAAGATCTTCTTCCCCTCCTCCAACAGCCAAGTCAGCCGGAGCATCCTCACCGGCCAACCCAATCACGCTGAGATCGACATGGCTTCGCCAAAGAGGTTGTACACTTCTTGTGGTTTGACTTAATCTCACCATGCTTCTTTGCATCCTGTGATCTTCCAATTCTTGTGAACCAAACACCCAGATTGGCAGAAATCCTGTGTTTTTAAATTCTCTGTTTTGCACGTGCATTCCTATCCTATTCCTGTCTATTTCCTATCCCTGCATTGTTAGAATCCTCAAATTCAAACAAGCCCTTACACAATTACTTCTGTTACAGATATGTGTCAAAGAAAACATTGTGTGGTTCGTCCTGCTCCTGCGGTGCTGTGTTCCACCCCAGCTCAGCTGCTCCAACGACGGAAGGGTTCACCACAGCAGGGATCCGCTCTCTAGACTGTCTTTCGCCACCTCAGATCTTCTTCCCCGCCGCCGGCAACCACGACAACTGCATTACCGTCATCAATTGAGCAGATGACCTTGAGGACTACACGGGTCCGCAAGAGAGGTCGCACTCTTCCGTGTCTACTTACGTTATGCATCGCTTAATATGATGACATGCTACTTTATCGTCGTGTTCACCTATTAGACTCTGAGTCAGGTGCAAACTTATGCTGAAACTTGAGTTTTTAAATGGTTGTGGCGTACATATTGGGGCAGCAATTAGTGCTATCTGTCTACTATCTGGTTAATCTTGGGTGTCTACTATGAGTTTCATGTTGGGTGCAAACAAACATTAAAGGAGCAATTATCTGTATTTTTTAACTAAAGCTATTATCTGCCTGCTATCATTTGTTTTGGGTCTATCCACAGTTTGCTACCATCACTCTGTATTTGTGCATGCACTCCTTACATAATCTCACTATGTTTTATTCCTATGCATGTCAGTTATTGTACACAATGGAACTAAACATGTCGAGCAAAAGAGACGAGCCTTGCGTGGCAATAAATTTTCATGCAGACGTCGCTCCATGGTGGGCGCAAAGGCAGCCCCCCCTCCACCCATTTCGGATCGTAATCAAGAGGAAGATAACTCTTCTGAGGGGGATTCAGAAGCAGAAGACCACTCCTATTTACACCATGAGGTCTTCGCTCTAACTTGGCATGCTGATGTTGGTAATATCATGCATATGGTGCCTTGCATTGCTTACTGTATACATCAAAGATGTCATCTTCTTAGTTTAGACATGCTTTGTGTCAATGCCATCTATTTAGTTTCTTTATCGTATATGTGAATCATGCAATGCCATCTTGTTTAGCCAGACATCATATATGTGAATTTTGCAATGCCACCCTGGTTAGTCAGTCATCTTATATGTGCATTATATCATGACATCAATTTTTATTACGTGCTAAATTTGTCAACAATTTTAGTACATTCAGTTACTCTTCCTGTGCATCAGCCATTTGGCACGGTCATGGAAAAATCTGGAGTGGAAACAAGGTTTTCAGAGCAGACAATGCTATCTGACGAAGCGCATGTCTTGCTGGTTACAGATAGCTCCTGAGAGGAGGATTCAGAGACAGATGACCAGTCCTATTTCCCCTCCCCCAAGGTGCATGCTCTAACTTGGCAGGGTTATGTTGCTCATATCGTGTGTATGGTATCTTGTATTGCTATGTCATTTGCTTAGTTTAGACATGCTCTGTGTGAATGCCACCTGTTTAGTGTCTAATTACCATATATGTGAATTATGCAATGCCATCTTGTTGCAAGACACTATATATGTGAATTATGCAATGCTATCTTGTTGCAAGGCATTATATATGTGCATTTTGTAATGCCATGCTGTTTAGCCAAGCGTCATATATGTGAATTATATCATGCCGTCCTTTTTTTGTATTTCTCATTGCTTTTGTCGACAATGTTTGTATATTCAATTGCTCTTCCTGTGCATCAGCCATTTGAATTAGTGATGGAGAAATCTGGAGTGAAAACAAGGTCTTCAGAGCAGACAATGCTACCTGGTGAAGAAGATATCTTGCTGGTTACAGATAGCTCTTCAGAGGAGGATTCAGAGACAGATGACCAGTCCTATTATCCCCCTGAGGTGTATGCTCAAACTTGGTAGGGTTATATTACTCATATCATGCATATGTTGTATTGCAATGCTTAGTTTTTACATCATATACACGATATTGAATGCCATCTCCTTAGTTGACACATCATATATGCGATTGCCCTCTACTCACTTCCTTATGTTTATAAACCATATATATGATATTGAATGCCATCTCCTTAGTTGACACATCATATATGCGATTGCCCTCTACTCACATCTCCTTAGTTTTTACATCAGTATATAAACCATATATTTGAATTATATCATGCCATGATGTTTACATAGACAGCATGTATCTGAATTATGGCATGCCAACCCATTTTCTAAAGACATAATATAGTTATATCATCTCATCCTGTTCACATAGTCATCATATTTTGAATTATGTCATTCTATCCGTGAATTAAATCATGCCACCATGTTTCCATCGACGGCATGTTTGTGATTTATGGCATGCCAACCACTTTAATAGACACATCGTAGAGTTATAACATGTCATCTTGTTTACATAGTCATCATATTTTGAAGTATGTCATTCTATCCTGTTTAGTTAGCCATCATACATGTGAAATTGTGTCATGCTATCCTGTTTAATTAGCCATCATATATGTGAAATTATGTCCTGCTATTCTGTTTGGTTAGACAACATAAAAGTGAATTATTTCATGCCCTGTTTTCTTCCCTACTATCCATTGCACCTGTCTATCTTACAATGTTTGTACATTCAATTACTTTTCTTGTTTATCAGCAATTTCAATTGGAGGGGGTGATGGCAGTATCTGTGGGAGTAAAAGCACGGTCTTCAGAAAAGATCTTGCTACCTGTCGATGGAGATAGAACCACAGTTGTACTTGCCCAAGAACCAGCCCCACCACACATAACCCAGACTCACGCAGATTGTACCCCTACCCAGTTGGACAGAGAACCAGCTACACCCCTTCTAACCCCAACCCCGGCAGATAGTAACCCAGTTCCCGTTGACACAGCACCGTCTCCACCACAGAGCACCCAAACACGATCAGTTAGTAAGGCAACTGCAGTGCCCAAAGCATGAGGACCACCACTCCGAACCCCAAGTCAACGCTTAAAGCAGAAGAACAATTGTTCTCAGGTCAGGTTCCATAGCTATGGTTCATACTACTTTGCTCTTGCATCACTGTATTTACTCATACCAACTAATTTCAAATTTGATGGATGCAATTGAAACTCCAATGGCGCAACAGGTATGTTTTAAACCTGTTTTTAACGTGTTTGCTGTTGTAACTTGCTCTATGTTGATTTCAGTTTCAATTGAATAAACAGTTATGTTCTCATGCCATGCACATTACAAATGTTGTTATTGCTATGTAGTTTCCCACACTTATATTCTGTCTATGCTGCTTTGTCTTAAATAGATATGATTCGAACTGTATCTATCTTGATTTGGCAACATAAACTAGAATGCTATAGACCATATAGTGACCATACTAGATAGATATATGTTTGCTTCATGTTGTTATCATGTCCACCTTACTACTGAACTGGTTTACCAAAATGAGTTTCATATACTACATTGTAAACCTGTGATGTGTTTGTTTGTTTGTCTTTTAGAACGCGGATAAAATATTGGAGAAGAGTACCCCGTTATGAAATGGTAAAGGAAGTAATGCAGATAAGGTTCAAGATAGTGAGACATCCCTGTTGTTCTCCAAGAAAGCTGATAAAAACTATATTGAAGACACTGAGACAACCCCAAAGTCCTGTCTTGATGTAGTGTTCGAGTTACTGGCTACTACTGCTGGCACTAGTTCTTCGAACTCGCTGCCTGAATCAGTTCGGCTTCTTGAGTCTCAACTTCAAGTTGAAAGACATTCATCAGATGTTATGCGACAGGAAGCCGAAGTACATAGGAAGTCCCTGCAGAATTCAGATGCATACTTTCTGCTGCAACAGCAAGTGCTGGAGGATTTAAGCGCCAAACAAGAGAAAGTTAATAAGCTTGCTAAGCATCTTGCCAGCATTATGGGTACCCAGGATATTGTTTCTTGAGCATTTCTGAAGTGGTTTCAGTTCTGGACTTGTTTTTCTGCGGCGTTTATATGCTGCTTTGTTCCCTATATTTGCACTAGTGGCGAACTTTGATGCCCAGTGGATGTAATATGTGTAATAGCCGTGATAGCCTAGCGTAAGTTGCTTGCCTATTTATTTCCATATTGTCTTGTTTATTTGTTTTCTTGTAGTCAGGGAAGTTCTTTTTCCGCGGTTTGCTAGTGCCCGCAATAACCTATTTTTTAAAACTAGGCCACATTAACCACGGGCTACATATTTACTGTAGTTAACATGGGCCTCCTACGGGCCGTAGAAACAATGGGCCTTCTAAGGGCCATAGAAACAATGGGCCTTCTAACGGGCGTAGAAACAATGGGCCTTATACGGGTCGTAGACACAATGGGCCTTCTACGGGTCGTATCATCAATGGGCCTTCTACGGGCCGTATGATCGGTTGGCCAAACATGGGCCAATAACAAACCACATTATGGCCGTAAATGGGCTAGAGTTGAAATCGTCCGTTCATGGGCCGACCATAACGGGTCGTCGTTAATCGGCCGTATTTGATGACGCTATGAAAACGGCCCAACGTATTAACGGGCCACAAACGGGCCGATTGTAACCACGGGCTGAATTTGGCCCACAAGCATAAAATGACAGTAACGGGTCGAAAGTAAACGAATGCTGGAAATGAGCCCAATAATAAATGGGCCCTGAGAAGGCCGAAAGATAACATGGGCTGGAAATGGCCCAACGGAATAATGGGTCGTTAATGGGTATAAAGTGATACACTGTTCATTACGGGCCAGTTTTACCACGGGCCGAGGGTTACTAAGGGCCTCATATGGGCCGAAAGACGTCATGGGCCATACATGGAGCAGAAGTTAAAATGGGCTGGAATTATATTGGACGACCCAGATGACGCTACTGGGCCTAATTCGGATAGGCCGTAAACGGGCCCTGGGTTAGCGGGCTGCAAATGGGCTATATGCGAACATGCCGTTAACAGGCTTGCCGTGGGCCGGCCCGCCACCTTTTGACCAAGTCAAACGGGCCGGCCTTTTCACAGGAATGGGCCTCTGTTGGGCCGTGCCACGTGTCGACGTATCATAGGCGCTTTGGGTCCAATGAGTGGATGACATCTGTCCCAACGGCGAGCCGACATGTGTTCCCTCCAGCCAATGATGATTTTACACGTGGAAAATCCCCATTGGTCGGGGCTGTTAACGGGTTATCGGATCCAAAACCGGACCCGATAGCTTAACGGCGTTCCGTTACGGTGGATGCCACGTGTCGGTCACCCTTGACGAAAGCACTTCTGTGACGCGCGATTTATCGTCATGGAAGTGGACACTTCCGTGATGATAATTTTGGTAATGTCATCGAACACTTCTACAACAGCACAGGTATGACTATCTTGATTTTGTCATAAAATTGTCATGGATGTACATACATGACAGAAAACGTGACCTACTGTGACAAACACGTATCATCACGGAAGTGTATTTTTTTGTAGTGATGCCCGGATTGAAGCCCAGGGCGCCCTCCAGGAAATCCATGAGGCCAGAAAAATCGCGGCGGGTAAGGCCTTTATTATGCAGAGCAAGTATGTGAAGAAAAGGTATCTCTTACTGACCTGGATTTGGAGTTCTCCAGGAGTCTTTGCGGATCTGCCGCACAGTGTTGCTGACGCTGCGGATTTCTTCTGAGCCGAAGAAGGGAGCTCAACGGAGAAGCTGTTCTGGTCGCAACACCTTGCGCCAGAGCATCCGGTGCCCTTTAGAGATCAGCTGAAACAGCTGACCGAACTGCATAGGGCAGCCGAATTGGCCATGAAGGATTTGATAATCCGTTTATGGCCTACCGAAGTCATACCCAACAGCTATTTCGGGCTCGTGAAGCGGCTGGTCAATGCCTGCCCTCGGCTTGATGCCATCAAGCGGTCGGTCTGCATCGAAGGTGCGCGGATGGCCTTCGCCCGCGTCAAGGTCCAGTGGGCGAAAATGGATGTCGTCAAGCTCGCGACCGAGGGGCCGCCCGCGGGCAAGGAGCACCACACACCCGAGTGGTATTTTGATGATGTCCTGAAGGGATCCCGCATTGTAGAGGGCCAATGTTCAAAAGACATTATCTTTGAGTGAAGTCATTCATGTTATCCCTTCCTGTATTATGAAACAAATTCATTATGTAATATAATATTTATTGTTTTAAAATTTTACCTCATGTGCGGCCGTTTTGTTAAATCTGAGAGTTGGCTAGTCGTCGGCTTCAGCCCCCACGTAGGTAGTACGGGGGTGTTCGGGATGGAATCTAAACACTCTTGATCTGAGAGTTTGGTCCTTGAAGGAGGTGTTTAGCGCAACGAACCAGGCAATCGGACTATATGGCTTTATCACCCTCACTTGGCCATAGGAGCTTGACAATAGAAATGTAGGCGGAGCCCCTAGTTAGTATTTAATATGGACTAGGGTGTTGTAGACACCTAATCAGGTAAAGGCCGATTCATCGCATAATGCGGAAAAATCGCAAAAGATTTTTAACCTCCAAATAGCTGACCAGCTCTCGCCGCATCATGACAGTCAGTTTTCGGCTTTCTCTACTGAGGTGTTTGCTCGGATAAACCAGAAACACAATCGTGGTAGTTCTCCCTTTACTACCTTAGCCGATAGGACGGAACATAAGGTAGCAACCACAGGAGTCGGGCAACCCAACTATTAACCAAAGACATGATTCGGAGCCGATGCATATAATGCTAATTTCGGGGTGCCGAACTATACTGTAAAAAGTGTTCGGACTTTGTTGCCATAGTATGGAGCACAATGAAGCCCCTGGCGAATTAAAGCGTACCAAAGTGTACGGGTGCAATCGATAAGAATAGCGAAATAAAATGAAGTAGTAAGCTAGTGCCACATAAGTTGGGCTGCAAACTGCTTCCATTATAATTTGATTAATACGTCAAGGCGTATTTGTACAAATAGTGCGATAAGCAACAAGGCTATTTAACATGCCAAGACCAAGGGGGAGCTGCGTGCGGGTCCTGAAAACAGGTAGAATGATCGTCAAGAAGAAGAACATCTAGAGATTCCCCCACACGTCTGTGCTGCTTGCCGCCTTGGTATATCCATCCTTCGAAAGGACCGATGATCAGGCCGTCGGGAGGGGCCTGTAGAGAAGAAGCCTGAAAATGAAAAAAGGAAAAGGAAGGCATGTGTGCCCAGGTTAGGTTAAGCGGTATTGTGGGCCACCGGCTAGTTATGCCTCCGTCTCTGCCCATGGTATTTTGACTCCGTAGTTATGTACGCGCGGTACTGATACGTCTCCAATGTATCTATAATTTTTGATTGTTCCATGCAATTATATTATCTGTTTTGGATGTTTAATGGCCTTTATTATGCACTTTTATATTATTTTTGGGACTAACCTATTAACCAAAGGCCCAGTGCAAATTGCTGTTTTTTTGCCTATTTCAGTGTTTCGCAGAAAAGGAATATCAAACGGAGTCCAAATGGAATGAAACCTTCGGGAGAGTTATTTTTGGAACAAACGCAATCCAGGAGACTTGGAGTGGACGTCAAGAAAGAAACGAGGAGGCCACAAGGTAGGAGGGCGCGCCAAGGGGGGTAGGCGCGCCCCCCACCCTCGTGGGCCCCTCGTGGCTCCACCGACCTACTTCTTTCGCCTATATATACTCATATACCCTGAAAACATCCGAGAGCACCACGAAACCCTATTTCCACCGCCGCAACCTTTTGTACCCGTGAGATCCCATCTTGGGGCCTTTTCCGGCGCTCCACCGGAGGGGGAATCGGTCACGGGGGGCTTCTACATCAACACCATAGCCTCTCCGATGATGTGTGAGTAGTTTACCACAGACCTTCGGGTCCATAGTTATTAGCTAGATGGCTTCTTCTCTCTCTTTGGATCTCAATACAAAGTTCTCCTCGATCTTCTTGGAGATCTATTCGATGTAATTCTTTTTACGGTGTGTTTGTCGAGATCCGATGAATTGTGGGTTTATGATCAAGATTATCTATGAGGAATATTTGATTCTTCTCTAAATTCTTTTATGCGTGATTTAATTATCTTTGCAAGTCTCTTCGAATTATCAGTTTGGTTTGGCCTACCTGATTGATCTTTCTTGCAATGGGAGAAGTGCTTAGCTTTGGGTTCAATCTTGCGGTGTCCTTTCCCAGTGACAGCAGGGGCAGCAAGGCACATATTGTATTGTCGCCATCGAGGATAAAAAGATGGGGTTTATATCATATTGATTGAGTTTATCCCTCTACATCATGTCATCTTGCCTAATGCGTTACTCTGTTCTTATGAACTTAATACTCTAGATGCATGCTGGATAGCGGTCGATGTGTAGAGTAATAGTAGTAGATGCAGAATAGTTTCGGTCTACTTGTCGCGGACGTGATGCATATATACATGATCATGCCTAGATATTCGCATAACTATGCGCTTTTCTATCAATTGCTTGACAGTAATTCGTTCACCCACCGTAATACTTATTCTATCTCAAGAGAAGCCACTAGTGAAACCTATGGCCCCCGGGTCTATCTTCCATCATATTATCTTCCTATCAATTTACTATTTCTTCCGTCTTTTATTTTGCAATCTTTACTTTCCAATATATATCATAAAAATACCAAAAATATTTATCTTATTATCTCTATCAGATCTCACTTTTGTAGGTGGCTGTGAAGGGATTGACAACCCCTTTATCGCGTTGGTTGCAAGGTTCTTATTTGTTTGTGTAGGTACGAGGTGACTTGTGTGTAGTCTCCTACTGGATTGATACCTTGGTTCTCAAAAACTGAGGGAAATACTTACGCTACTTTGCTGCATCACCCTTTCCTCTTCAAGGGAAAATCAACGCATGCTCAAGAGGTAGCAAGAAGGATTTCTGGTGTCGTTGCCGGGGAGGCTTACGCCAAGTCAAGTCAAGATTTGATCTCCCAGCAACTAGCCATTTCTGGCACCGTTGCCGGGGAGATCTACGCCAAGTTAAGACATACCAAGTACCCATCACAACTCTTATCCCTTGCATTACATTATTTGCCATTTGCCTCTCGTTTTCCTCTCCCCCACTTCACCCTTGCCATTTTATTCGCCCTCTTTTCTGTTCGCCCTTTTTCTTGCTTTTTGTGTGCTCATTCTTTGTACTTTTTGCTGCCATCATGTCTGAAATTGGGGAGGTTATCGTCGATAAGGATAGTGGTTATAACATGGAAAATTGTGATGCTTTTGATGATCCTCATGAAGAACCTACTATTTTACACACTAAAAGTTTTCGGATTGGTAGTGGTAATATTATTGAAAAAGGAGTTATTCAAGATTTCTTTACTTGTGCCAGTGCCTTGCCCTCTATGGGTGTCACATCCCTAGTTCTGGTAATGTTTAGTGCTAGCATCTTGTGTTGAATCATGTTTAAGTTTCAATTAAACTGGAAATGGGGAATGACCAAACCCTGGCATCAAATGAATTCAAATAGGCTCAAATAAAATCATTTTCAATGAACCCAAAATGCTTTTGAAAATGTTCATGATTTCTGATAAAGGTGAAAACCTCTGCCAAAAATGATGAACATATTTCTAGGTCATTCCTAGATTTTTTTTGAATTATATCATATTGTATTTGACTTTAAGCATTTAAACACTATAAATAATTTAAATGCTTAAATAATGTTGGAACTATTTGTGGGCCAGTGAAATAATTCATAAAGTGCTCATGAATATTTTCAGGATTTATAAAATTGATATGTTTTTTAAAGCTAGATCAAAAACAAACTGCAAATTAGAAAACAGAAAAACCCAAATAGAAATTAAAGACAGAGACTCACCTGGCCTTACCTGCAGCCCAACTAGGAAAAGCTGGCCCAGCCCACTGGCCGTGCGAGTCACCACCAACCTCTCGCCAGAAGGACGAGCGGCGCATGGCCGCCGCGCGCGGGCGCGCGCCCGAGCCACCTCCTGCTTCCGCCGATGCTGGGGGCTGGCTGGAGACGCCACGCAACCCCTCCGACCCCTCTGGCCTATCCACTCCTCCTCTCCCCTCCTCTGTCTCTCTCGCACGCAACCACCCGAGCGCCACCATCACCGTCGCTCACCATAGCCATGACTATCGCCTCGCCCTCGCCCCTTGGAGCTGCCCACGAGCTCCGCCTCGACCACCTCTTCCTCCTCGCCCAGAAACGCACCGCGGGAGCCCCTGCAACGCTACCATCGCCGTCATCGTTCCGGCCACACCAGATCTTCCCCGAGCCGTTGACGACGCCCTTGAGATCTCTGTGAGCTCCGCCGCCTTTCCCCCTCCTCCCTGAGCTCGTTCCTGTCCTCTAGCCGCACCTTCCACCGAAGCTGTGAGCTCCTCGCCGCCGGCGATGATGCAGACGCGGCCATGGGCACTGCAGCTCGTGTACGAGCACATCAGTGTGCTCAGCATGTCTCCGCGAACCTGTAGCCACCAGCAGCTCCCCCTCGCACGCTCTCTAGCACCGAACCCGACTGCTCCCAAACTCCGGCCACCGCCGCGAGCTCGTTTCCGGCGAGCTCCGTCCACCCCAGTTGCTGCCGCTTGTTGCAACGGATGTGCGCAAGTCCCAGCGTCTCATAGCTGCAAACCTAGCTCAAAACCATCCCCCGTAGCTCAATCCCGAGCAGACTCCGCCGCGGCTTGAGGTCGCCGCCGGCCAAACTCCGGCGTGCCGACGTAATTAGTGCTAATGACCCCGCTATTTAACCCCTAGTGACACTGACAGCCGGGCCCCGCCTCCTAATTAACCATGGTTTATTTCTTGATTAGGTTTAACTAAGCACAGTGGCCCCACGCGTAAACTTTGACCGTGCTGACATGGCCATTGACTGGTCCCACATGTCAGCGACTCTAACCACCACTATGACACTGACCAGTGGGACCCACTGGTCAGGTTTGACCTAGCTGACGTCTGTTGACCTGCTGATGACACTCAGGCATCATGCTGACGCAGTAATGATTTTTTGTATTTAAAATAATCTAGGAAATTCCAGAAAATAGTTAAAACTTCTAAAAATCTTAGGAATTAACCTATAACTCCAAATGAAATAATTTATACATGAAAAATGATCAGAAAAATCCAATCTATCCATCTATACCATTTTCATGCATGTTAGAACAACTTATGGCTATTGTTTAGGGCAAATCAAATAAATGGCATATGAACTTTAACATATGGAGTTTGAATTTGAACCTAGGGTTCAAACGAACTTCATTTAAATCATTGTTAGCTGCATTAGCTCTAACCACAGCATATTTCGATGCCACATTCATGCATCATATTGTCACATTGCATTCATTGTGTTTATTCTCTGTTGCCGGTATTTGTCCCCTCTCAGTAGACGTGGTTCCGACGATGAGATCGATGACACCGATGAAGAACTATACTATCTTTAAAAGTGCCAGGCAAGCAAAACCCCCTTGTTCATTCCGATACAATCCCACTCTCTCGCTTCTGCTGTCTTTTACTGCATTAGGACAACAACGATTCAATTGTTACATGCTGCCGTAGTTGAACCCTTTCCTCTGCATGACCTGTCATTGCCACAGTAAATAGATGAAACCCACTAGCATGAGTAGGAGTTGTTTGAGCCCTGATGTGCCTACTCATTCATGCTTGTTTGTCATGTCTGCTACTGCTTAGAGTTGAGTCGGGTCTGATTCATCGGGGATGAATTGGAATGTGGTGAACATGTCCTACTATTGAGAGCTAAATGTGTGAACACGATTTGGTAAAGGTAGCGGTGAGAGGCCATGTAGGAGTAAATGGTGGGTTGTCTCATTCAAACCGTCCTCAGGAACTGATTTCTGTGTTTGTGATCCATGAACAGTTACTACCACACATTGGGTTCCGGTAACTCGACCCCTCTCGGCATATTAATCACCTCGATCTCTGTCCAGGAGTTGCAACTAGTTTCTGGTGTTTGTAGAATATGTGTTGGGGGCCGTGCGTAGCGCTGACCCTAGGGGTGGGCTATGATGTAGTAGATACACGAGGCACGGTGTACCGGGACACCCGTTTGGTGCCTCGGGAACCCTGCTCTCATCGTTTGGGGCCGTGAGCGAAACCCTGGCCGGATCTCCTTGCAGATGTAACCCGAATAGGCGATAAACCTCGACTAGAGACTTCTGTGGTTAGTCAGGTCATGGCCGACTCCCTCGCTAGGCTTCCGCTTGAAGGTTGCCGAGATACACGACGTGTACATGGTGGTAAGTGGCGAGAGCGTGTGTGAAGAAGTACACCCCTGCAGGGTTATAAATGATCTATTCGGATAGCCGCGTCCACGGTAAAGGACTTCTGGGTTGCCTATACAGTTCATAGACAAGTGAAAGTGGATACTCTAAAATGCGCAAGATAAGCATGAGTGCTATGGATGGCGTTCTCGTAGGGAGACGGGAGCGGATCCATAGTGGTGTATTGATTGGTGAATATGTGGATTCGTGTGCGCCACCCCAAAAGAGTTACTTGCAGTCATAGTTCAGGATAGCCACTAAGTCAAAGCTGGCTTGCTGCAGTTAAACTCCACCATCCCCTTTGTTTATACTGATGCATATGTAGCTAGTTCTGATGTAAGTCTTGCTGGGTACATTTGTACTCACGTTTGCTTAATTTATGTTTTTGCAGAGAGACTTCAGTCTCACTAGTAGTTCCGCGTGGACTTCGACGTTTAGCTTGTTACCTCAGCTACAATCTTGTGCCCTCAGCAGGGTCTTGTAGATAGTCAGGCTTCTTGGCCTTTTCCATTTGTAGTTGTCTGTACTCAGACATGTTATGCTTCCGTTGTTTGTATGCTCTGAATGTTGGGTCATCAGACCCATGTTTGTAATATCTGGCTCCTCGGAGCCTAATGAATAAATACTTTGAGTCGTAGAGTTTTGTTGTGATGCCATGTTGGATTTGCACATATCGAGCATATTGTGTGTATGTTATTGAAATGCTTGGTATGTGTGGGATCCGACTACCTAGTTGTTTATTCTTGGTAGCCTCTCTTACCAGGAAATGTCTCCTAGTGCTTCCACTGAGGCATGGTAGCTTGCTACTGCTCCGGAACACTTAGGTCGGCCGGCATCTGTGTCCTTCTTCGTTCCTGTGTCTGTCCCTTCGGGGAAATGTCACGCGTTGTTCCTTTAAGTCCTTGTAGCTCGCTACGACTTGGGTTCATACGTTGATGACCGACACGTTCGTTGTTGGGGCATGTATGCCTGTCCCTGTAAGTTAGTGCCACTTTGGATTCACGACTAGTCATGTAGGCTCGGGTCCTTTGTCATATGGATGCTAGCGACACTATCATATACGTGAGCCAAAAGGCGCAAACGGTCCCGGGCCAGGTAAGGTGGCACCCGTGGGAATACCGTGCGTGAGGCCGCAAAGTGATATGATGTGTTACATGCTAGATCGGTGTGACTTAGGATCGGGGTCCTGACAATGGGTGGGTCTATTCTTCATAGAACTAGTAGTCTTGCGGATGCTATATCCTTGCTCGTAGTTGAACTTGAAATACAATTTATTCATATGCATCCTTGCATACAAATGATTTTTCTAGAATTTTTCAATATCAAGCATTCTTCTGTTAAGCGAGCAGCTACTATCTTTTTGGCACATGAGTTCAGATTTATAATGAAAGAGGCCAATGAAATTTTTGCGCATTATAGGGTGGACACTGGTCGTCCTCGCATAGAAGCTATCCTTTTAAATCAAGAAGACTTAATGCGGTTACGATCTTTAGGTCATATTGCTTATAATGAAAACCTTAGAAAGAAGGTTCCTACCGATGTTCTAGTTGATAGAATTTCTGAACTTAATGATGACTTTGCTATTCAAAACAACGGGTTAGATTTTTCTCTTGAACAAAGGCTTATGACTTACTGCCAAAAGAATGCTTATAATGATGAATTGGTTGTGCAATATAAAGGGCCAAAGGAGGAACCCATACCTCCCGAGCTTGATCTTGGAGACTTTTGTCCCATTAAATTTAGCCCTTTTGATTATTTTTGCTTGCCACAAAGGAAACTTGCTGCTGAACGTAGGGAATATGAGATGAATTTTCACAATTTGCCCTACCATTATTATAACTAGTCGTGAACCCGTGCTACTGCACGGGCTAGTAACAAAAAAATAGATTACCTCAGGTTCTGTAACGCTTCTTTTCTATGTATTATTTAGCTATTAGATTATATGGAGAATAGAGAACTATCTTTTGATTCGATGTAGAGTACGTGTGTGTGAAGTCCTACTTATAGATGTAAGTCAGATATATATATAACCCAGATATGAGAATGCACTGATTAATCACCCATCAAATTTTTTGATTAAACAAATAAATTATTTCTTAGATTAACGGGGTTGCTTACTCACACCTACATCTTCGGTCTGTGCCACTGCAACATCCACATTAACCTTGCATAAACCAAACATTAGAGTAATCCGACCCCTTTGTGTTTCTGTGTATGACGGATAATCGGTGTAGAATTATGGATCTTTGTCGGGAACACTTGAAGATCTTCAAGACAATCTAAAAGTTTAGAATGAAAGTTATAGTTAAAAACATTAAATCAGTGAATTATTTCCTCGTGGAAGATGCACTGTTATTATATGCGTAAACCACAATCAAATAATTTAATTGGCTATGTATGGAAATCCACATGGTGACAATTCGAGAACAATCGATGCAGAGGCCGGGATTTGTTCTTCTTTTTTGAAAAAAAAAATCATTGACATGTCCACGTATACCTTCATTTGACGGCACAAATCGTAATTTTTATATTCGGTCCAATAGTGTAATTAATTATCTTTTGATTATTTGTCATATTGTTGTAGTGAGAGCGAACTGAGAAGCAAAATAAAAAAATTCGTAAAGCCTGCACACATTTAAAAACTAAATTAATATCGAGATGGTCCTTTCGTATAGTCCTACTATGAGTCTACCATAATTTGGGGAAAACTGAAGATAATGCTCTCGGAGGAATTCATTTTATTCCTGTGATAACTCCTTTTGTCAAAATACATAGAGTAAGCAATTAAATAGATTATTCCAAACTCCCCCAATCCTTTCAGTTTTGTTATATAAATATAACTGAGTACGTCAAATAGAAACTAATGCACTTGTAAGCCAAAACCAATATGGGTATAATGAACTGAGCAGGATTATATAGTAGTGGATGTTAAAAATACGTAAAGTAGTACGTTCACATGATAGAGTAAATTCAGGTATATAACATAGTACCTTGTATTCATCCATACTCATAAATGTCATAGTAATGTTACCGTGCATGGCACAGACCTCTGTTAATTAGCTGATGCAATTGACGTTGAGAATGCTTGGCTCAACACACGTATTATTCAGCACACTACATATATGTAAGAGTCAACTGGGAGATGAAAATATATAAAAGTATTCTTAAAGCGAATTGAAAAACCTGATCCATACCCTATCTCCTTTATCACCCTTGAGAATACAAATCTGAGTTAGAGGCATCATGTCGAGTACAATTTTTTTTATCACATGTGCCGAGAACTAAAAACATCATATATCAAACACATTTGTACTAACTAAACTGTAGCTGCAACTAAAAATGTCCAAAGCAACATGGCAGGATTATTTAGACAGCTTGAAAAGTGAGGGTTCTAAAACTCCAAAAAGAAACTAAATCTATTAGTAATATTTTTTGTGTGAAATCAGAACTTCAGGGATCATGCAAACACCACAATGGACTGACCGATGAGTAAAAGCAGGATTGGGATACTCTGTCTGGAATGCGCCAGTAATCTAGCGCTAGCTTCTGCGTCAGGTTGCTTGAATCCATATGGAAACAGAGAAAAACTGAAGATATTCAAGATGAAACATCACCCACGGTTGTGAAACCTTCATAGATTATGCGAGATGGGTCGGTTGAGGAGCAGAGCAAGATCGATTTGCAGTAGTCATCAATTAAAGCTGTGAGGGGTGTTGGTGATTGGGATGACGGGTGGGGTGGTCTAACGATTGCAAAAGGCCACCTAAACCTGTTTTCTCCTGCCAACTGTTAGTTTTAATCTTGATTGTATCTGCATTTTAGTTTCCTTTCTTTCTGCATGTAGCTAGAGTATGTGTAGTGTGTGCAGAAGTACGTGAGATGCGTACGAGCCGCTGGTTTCATCTAAGAAAGATCATGCATGGCGTGAGGCCTGTGCCGCGCGAAGCTGGCGTAGCCGCGTGAAGCGGTGCTGCATGCGTTTCTCGAACCAACGGGCTGCACAGAGACCGGGCAAGTAAGTAGTGGTTTGTTACGGTGCATGCGTGGAGTTAGTTGGGCTGGTGGCCTGACTTAGTGCATGGAGTCGTGCTGTTAGTGGCCGAGTGTGATGGCCAGGTTAGTGCGTGCGTGTGTGTATTTAAGATATGTATGCATGTTTGCTTTCAAGAAGAGATATAGAGAGAAGAAAAGAGTTCGGCTGTGTGACATAGCAGCTCACCAAAACACCTGTCTCTCCATTGCTTTTGTGTTGGTTGTGTGAGGCAGCCGTGAGAGAAGCGAGCTGAGAGAGTTAGCTCCAACACCAACATATGCTTGCAGTGTAGAGATCACCTGGAAAGCCTGGACGCGTGTGCATGCCATTGTCAAACCACATGCCACCACATGTACTCGTCCATGATTTGCTCCTGACTGGCGACCGACGGCGACGTGGACTGATTTCTCAAATTCCTATTTCCAATTGCTATTGCTGCATCCCACATGTGGATCGCGGATACTTATTGCTAGCGGCATCGAGGGGCATGAGTACTTGGACATTGCGTCGGAGGAGACTTCTCCGCACCTGCACCGGCCAATATTGTAGACCGCTTGTGCCGGATTGCTTGCCACGTCGCCTGCCAGATTGTACTCTATTACGGAAAAGACATGGGAAGACAAAATCTGCTTCCCTAGTAGGGGTCCTCACTACCAGAATAACTGGCGATGCCGACGGCCGAACCTATGCCGACGGCCCCCGTCGGCATAGATTGTCCTATCCCGACGGCCCAGCCCAAGCCGTCGGTATAGAAAAGCCATCGGCGTATATCCATCTATGCCGACGGCCCCCGTCGGCATAGTTAGGCCGTCGGCGTCGCTAGAAATATGCCTACGGCGGCCGTCGGCATAGAACGTGGGTCCGGCTACCCGGACGGAAATGGCCTTTTGACGGCGTCAGTCTACGCCGACGGGCTAACGGCGGCCGTCGGCATAGCCCCCACGTCATCGATCCGCGTCGCCCGCCACGTCATCGATCCGCGTCGCTCGCCGGTCCATGGGGTGGCAAATCTCTGCCGACGGCCTGGCCGTCGGCATAGGCCTGGCCCATGGATGTTGCCACGTCATCGATCCCCGCCCTTTGCCACGTCATCGATCCGTGGCCGTGTGTGCAGGTATGCCGACGGCCTTGCCGTCGGCATACCTCTATTTTTTTATATTATTTACTTTTTCCTGTTTTTTTACAACATAAATGTGCCTTCTGTAACAAAAACACATACCCCGATGGTATATCGATTGCCCCCCTCACGGACGTTCCTGCCGCCGTGCCCCACGGCGACGCAGGTGAGGGGGGCACACCCCGGAGCTGCGTGCCGGGTGCCTGCGCCAGCCACCACGCTTCCACAACCGTAGGAGGGCCCAAAGGTACACCGTCCCGTCTAACCGGGCCCTCATACATGCGGGGCGGTGTGGTGCCATGTCTGAAGAGGCGGGATGGGGGCCCTGGGGGGATAGCAATACCACCGGAGCGTCGCACCGGGCCCTCATACATGCGGGGTGGTGTGGTGCCATGTCCAAAGAGGCGGCGCGCATCTCCGGGGTGTGCCCCCCTCACGGACGGCGGCGCCGCCGGCACCCGGAGGGGGGAAACGGACGCGTCGGGTCTACACGAAGGGGATCTTGCTGTGGGTCTGACCCGGATGTTGCTCCAAAGTGTTCCTATGGGCTGACCTAACACAACCGGGTGGAGAGTTCCACTGGTCAAAGCCCGTCCGTGTAAAGTCAAAGGGCTAGATCTCGTGGTCTAACGCTACATGGTTAGGCGGGACGGGGCCCTGGGGGGATAGCAATGCCACCGGAGCGTCGCACCGGGCCCTCATATATACATGCAGGGTGGTGTGGTGCCATGTCCGAAGAGGCGACACGCGTCTCCGTGGTGTGCCCCCATCACGGACGGCGGCGCCGCCGGCACCTGGAGGGGGGAAACGGACGCGTAGGGTCTACACGGAGGGGATCTTGCTGTGGGTCTGGCCCGGATGTTGCTCCAAAGTGTTCCTATGGGCTGACCTAACACAACCGGGTGGAGAGTTCCACTGGTCAAAGCTCGTCCGTGTAAAGTCAAAGGGCTAGATCTCGTGGTCTAACGCTACAGGGTTAGGCGGGACGGGTGCCCTGGGGGTGGCAATGCCACCGAAGCGTCGCACCGGGCCCTCATACATGTGGGGTGGTGTGGTGGCATGTCCGCAGAGGCGGCACGCGTCTTCGGGCTGTGGCCCCCCTCACGGACGGCGCCGCCGCCGGCACCTGGAGGGGTGAAACAGACACGTCGGGTCTACACGGATGGGATCTTGCTGTGGGTTTGGCCCGGGTGTTGCTCCAAAGTGTTCCTATGGGCTGACCTAACACAACCGGGGGGAGAGTTCCACTGCTCAAAGCCTGTCTGTGTAAAGTCAAAGGGCTAGATCTCGTGGTCTAACGCTACATGGTTAGGCGGGACGGGTGCCTTGGGGGTAGCAATGCCACCGGCGCGTCGCACCGGGCCCTCATACATGTGGGGTGGTGTGGTGGCATGTCCGCAGAGGCGGCACGCGTCTTCGGGCTGTGGCCCCCCTCACGGACGGCGCCGCCGCCGGCACCTGGAGGGGTGAAACAGACACGTCGGGTCTACACGGAGGGGATCTTGCTGTGGGTTTGGCCCGGATGTTGCTCCAAAGTGTTCCTATGGGCTGACCTAACACAACCGGGGGGAGAGTTCCACTGGTCAAAGCCTGTCTGTGTAAAGTCAAAGGGCTAGATCTCGTGGTCTAACGCTACAGGGTTAGGCGGGACGGGGCCCTGGGGGTAGCAATGCCACCGGAGCGTCGCACCGGGCCCTCATATATACATGCAGGGTGGTGTCGTGGCATGTCCGAAGAGGCGGCACGCGTCTCCGGGGTGTGGCCCCCCTCACGGACGGCGGCGCCGCCAGCACCTGGAGGGGGGAAACGGACGCGTAGGGTCTACACGGAGGGGATCTTGCTGTGGGTATGGCCCGGATGTTGCTCCAAAGTGTTCCTATGGGCTGACCTAACACAACCGGGGGGAGAGTTCCACTGGTCAAAGCCCGTCCGTGTAAAGTCAAAGGGCTAGATCTTGTGGTCTAACGCTACAGGGTTAGGCGGGACGGGGGCCCTAGGGGGTACCAATGCTACTGGAGCGTCGCACCGGGCCCCCATCTATGCGTGGTGGTGTGGTGGCATGTCCGAAGAGGCGGCACGCGTCTCCGGGGTGTGGCCCCCTCACGGACGGCGCCGCCGCCGGCACCTGGAGGGGTGAAACGGACGCGTAGGGTCTACACGGAGGGGATCTTGCTGTGGGTTTGGCCCGGATGTTGCTCCAAAGTGTTCCTATGGGCTGACCTAACACAACCGGGGGGAGAGTTTCCAAGCCCGTCCGTGTAAAGTCAAAGGGCTAGATCTCGTGGTCTAACGCTACAGGGTTAGGCGGGACGGGTGCCCTGGGGGTAGCAATGCCACCGGAGCGTCGCACCGGGCCCTCATACATGTGGGGTGGTGTGGTGGCATGTCCGGAGAGGCGGCACGCGTCTCCGGGCTGTGGCCCCCCTCACGGACAGCGCCGCCACCGGCACCTGGAGGGGTGAAACAGACGCGTCGGGTCTACACGGATGGGATCTTGCTGTGGGTTTGGCCCGGATGTTGCTCCAAAGTGTTCCTATGGGCTGACCTAACACAACCGGGGGGAGAGTTCCACTGGTCAAAGCCTGTCTGTGTAAAGTCAAAGGGCTAGATCTCGTGGTCTAACGCTACAGGGTTAGGCGGGACGGGGCCCTGTGGGGTAGCAATGCCACCGGAGCGTCGCACTGGGCCCTCATACATGTGGGGTGGTGTGGTGGCATGTCCGGAGAGGCGGCACGCGTCTCCGGGCTGTGGCCCCCCTCACGGACGGCATTGCTACCCCTCCCCCACCGCCCACAGGTACCCCGTTCTGTCTATCCCTGACACAGACGACCGCCGGGTCTAGCCCTTTGACTTTCGCTGGACGTGGCATGTCCATCTATGCCGACGGCTAAGCTCCAGTGGCATTGCTACCCCCCACGGCCCCCGTACCGCCTAACCCCAGGGTCCCGGTGTCACAGGCGTCGCACCGGGTACCGGGTCTCATACAGACGGTAAACTAAGAATCTAAAAATGTAATAATTGAATTGATTAAAAACTCCGGTATTCATCATTGAAAATATACTATCACTGTGAACCTTTTAGTGCTCGGGCATCGGGCCGGCTGCCCGGGCACTGAAAAGTTCACAGTAATTGTCCATTTTCTTCATATAAGTCTAATGAATACCGGAGCTTATAACGTATGGACTAGTGAACTATTTAAACAGGTCAAATTGCTTTTCCCTCGGCGAGGTGGGACTATTTTTAAAAAAAAGTAGTTGCCATCTATGCCTACGGCATAGCCGTCGGCATAGGCCTCCTATCTATGCCGACGGCCTGGCCGTCGGCATAGAGCCACCCTTATCCACTCGATGGCCCTCTCGCTGTCAGGTGGGACCACTCCTATGCCGACGGCCTGGCCGTCGGCATAGGGCCACCTTATCCACTCCTCCCGCTCGACTGACTTGTGGACCCTGCTTATGCCTGTCGGCATAGGGGTGACCTTATCCACTCGCTGTTCATCCTCCTCCACCCATTCCCTCTCTGTCTCACCCCCCCCCCCCCCCGCCCGCACGTCGACCCGCACCGCGCCGCCGCCTGGATCCGCCCGCCCCGGCCTTCCTCGACACATCCCCCGCGCGGCCGGCCCTCCCTCCCTCGACCTCCGTCCCTGCCCCGACCTCCGTCGACCCCGCCCCGGCGGCCACTTCGTCCCCTCCCCGACCTCCGCCGACCCCTTCCCGGCCACACCGCCCCCGCCCCGGCCACCCCGTCCCCGACCCGGCCGCCCTCGCCTCTGCCCCGCTCGCGGCCGGCCCTTCCCCGCGCCAGGCCACCGCCGCGGCGGCCCTCCACCGCCTGCTCTGCTCCTCCCCCCGTGCCTGCCCCTCCCCCGAGCCGACCCTCCCCCACGGTGAGCTCCCTCCCTCCCTCTCTGTAGATTTTTTTGTTAATTTTGTTGTTGTTCATAGTTATGTAACTAGATGGATGGATGCATAGTTAGATGATAGATTATTTGATGATAGTTACAAATGTGAGAAATGCAACAAATGCAATTTTTTAACAAGGGGCATGATGTTAGATGATAGATTTTTTGATGATAGTTGCAAATGTATGATGATTGTTACATGATAGATGATGATGTTGATGATGATAGATGATGATGTTGATGATAGATAATGATTTTTTTAGCGGAAGAGATGATATAGGATGCTGATTTTTATGATTCGGTGATTGTTAGATGATGATGATGATGAATATATTGTGATGTACTTAATTATTGTCACGGTGCAGGTTCTGTGGTGTTCCATCTGGGTGAAGTGATCGGCGTAGGAGCTGTTGGTCCCCGGTCGTCCGTCTGCTATTCGAATACTTCCTCTACAGCCGAGGGTGAGCTACGAATCATGTCACTAGATTTCATTCTCAAGTCAACTGGCGTAACCTAGGCGTCTCCCGTCCGAAAGGGTTGCATCGATAAATATGCATTCAATTGCATATTTATCACCGCAGCTCTTTCGGATTGTCCAGCGTTTTCCACGGACAGCCCGAGGATGTGTAGATTGGTTATGTTCTCCATGTTCTACCCTGTTCCGAGACAGGATTTCGGCGGCGCCTCCCCATTGTTCTCCGGAGCACATTCTCTCGGCTATTTGCCGAGACGTGTATCTGGAGAACAGCGGGGAGGTGCTGCCGAAATTTTGTCTCGGAACGGGGTAGAATGGAGAACATACTCAATCTACACATCCTCGGGTGGGATTAGGACCCATCTTTACCTATTAGAGATGTAGGTGGATTCAACGCGGTAGAAACTGAAAATTTGATGTGATTAATTTAAGTGAATCCTTAATTATGTTGTGTGGCTTGCAAAAAAGCAGAGGATGGCAGATAATCAGTGGATGTACAGTGGTTTTATCCGTCGGAATCGAGTAACATCAGAGTGGATCGCGAAAACCGATGTGTATTTGAAGGAGATATTCCGTCGTCCAATGAGAATTATCCCACCATGCCCCTGTGCGAGATGTGCCAGACGTCACCGTAGAAATCAGACGGACATGAGTGAGCACCTTCGCACGCACGGATATATGCCAAACTTTGACATGCCGCCGATAAACATAGCCGAGCAGGACCGTGGTAGAGAGGAGGTGATGCGACAACGCATCGATGGATATGAGGACGACGGGGTCAGGGACATGCTAGATGATGTCATTGTTGCAGAAACGGCGAATGCGACACCTTCAGAGAATGAACCGGAGGAGCCGGAGGCAACCGCAAAGGCCTTCTTGGAGGTCTTGGCCTCGTCGAAGAAACCTCTTTATGCGGGTGCGAAAATATCTCAGCTGGATGCCATCTCGCAACTGATTGCAGTCAAGGCTGAGTACGGCTGTAGCCAGAAATGCTTCGAAGCATTCTTGGGAGTATGGGCTAACAGCCTCCCTGAGGGTCATGAACTGCCGAAAAGCATGTACGATACAAAGAAAATCATGAAGGCACTCTCTATGGATTATGAGAAAATAGATGTTTGCCCGAAGAATTGCCTTTTGTTTAGGCACGAGTATGCGGATGACAAGTACTGTAGGCAGTGCGGTTCGTCTCGGTACATTGAGGTGGTCGGTGAGGATGGTGAGAAAAAGCAGCTAACCATCCCCGTTAAGGTTCTTCGGTATCTTGATTTTATAAAAAGACTGCAGCGCCTTTTCATCACGAAGGAGTCTGCCAAAATGATGAAGTGGCACAAGGAAGGTATAAGGTACAATCCAAAAAAAATCGTACATCCATCGGAAGGGGAAGCATGGAAGTCGTTCGATGAAGAATACCCCGAGGAAGCAGCCGAGGCTGGGAATGTCAGAATAGCCATATCAGGTGATGGGTTGAATCCATATGGTATGTCGTCCAATCCATACAGCTGCTGGCCCGTGTTTGTAATTCCGCTCAATCTTCCTCCCGGTGCCCTAATGCAACGCAAGACCATGTTCTTGTCGCTCATCATTCCGGGGCCTGATTATCCGGGGAAGCAATTGGGTGTGTTTATGCAGCCGCTGGTGGATGCTTTGCACCATTCTTGGTACTTTCCGACGTTGACATACGACCGGGATCTGCAGAGAAATTTCTTGATGAAAGTTTGGTTGCACTATTGCATGCATGACTTTCCCGGCTATGCTCTATTCTGCGGATGGTGTACAAGTGGGAAGATGCCATGCCCAGTGTGCATGCAGGCTCTGCGAATGATTTGGCTGAGTAAGGGTGGCAAGTATGTAGCCTTTGACCTGCATCGACAGTTCCTCCCTCCAGACCATCCAGACAGGGAAGACAAGAAGAACTTCACGAAAGGCCGGGTTGTTCATGAAGTAACCGAGATTCCAACATTTTCGGGGGCAGATGTTCTTGCTCAGCTAAAAGCTCTCCAGCCTAAAGTCAAAGGCAAAGGCAAAGCCAAAGCCAAAGGCTTCGAGGGATATGGTGAGACGCACAACTGGACTCACATTACCCCCTTCTCGCAGCTTCCCTATTTCAAGGACCTCAAACTTCCTTACAATATCGATGTGATGCACACCGAAAAGAATGTGGCAGAGTCCCTTTTCCACACGATCCTCAATATTCCTGATAAGACGAAGGATAACGTTAAAGCTAGAGCCGATCAACAGAGAATTTGTGATAGACCACGTCTGAACATGAAGCCTCCCACAGGCGGTCGAAAAAACTGGTTCAAGCCAGATGCTGACTTTGTCCTTAAACCGCCAGAAAAAAAGGAAGTACTTATCTGGCTGAAACACATTTTGAAGTTCACCGATGGTTATGCATCGAATATAAGTAAGGGAGTCAATCTTTCAACGGGCAAAGTGACCGGCCTGAAGAGTCATGACTACCATGTATGGATTGAGCGGATAATGCCGGTGATGGTTCGAGGCTATGTCCCGAGCATGTCTGGCGAGTGCTTGCCGAGCTAAGCCATTTCTTCCGCACGCTCTGTGCTAAAGAAGTAAGTAAAGACGTGATTGAAAAATTGCATAAGAAGGCACCGGAGTTGATAGTCAAGCTAGAGAAGATCTTTCCGCCAGGCTTCTTTACACCGATGACACATCTCATTCTGCACCTCGCGAACGAGGTATTGTTGGGGGGGGCCTGTGCAGAATCGCTGGCAGTACGGCCCTGAGAGACAGAACAAGCATCTCCGACAGAAATGTGGAAACAAAGCTAAGATTGAAGCTTCCATAGCTGAGGCAGTTATCCTAGAGGAGGTGTCAGACCTCAGGACATCATACTATCCAGACCACGTTCCCCATCTGCATAACAAGGTGCCTCGATACAATATAGAAGAGCCGAAGTATCAACCCAGGCTCCATCTATTCAACGCGCAAGGTGGGAGGGCTGGGGCCTCGAAACCTTATAACATGCCACGACAAGAGTGGGAGGACCTCATGTTCTATATCTTGCACAACATCAGGGAAGTTGAGGAAGTGTGGATGAGGTAATACCACTACACCATTCCTTTATGTCTTCCACTTAGTCCCGGTCTAACACCGCTTTTCTTTTTTTAGTGATTTCGTTCAAGAGGAATGGACGGGAATGAATCCTCCTACTGAGGCGGAGGCACTTACTCTTCTCCGTCATGGAAACCCTGGACGTAAAAATTTTGTTGCTTGGTTCATGGAGAAAGTAATTTTCCACACTCCCCTATTAAATACCTAGTTCAACATTTATTAGTTAACTAATGCACGCAACAATTTCAATTATACTTGTAGGGAAAAGATCCGAACATATCTATGGATGATGAATTGAGATGGGTTTCCATGGGTTTTGACCCTGCCGTCATGACATGTAAAAAGTATGATGTGAATGGGTATCGCTTCCATACAGAGGAGCACCAGAACAGCCGGCCTGATCCCAAAACTATAAATACCGGAGTGTACACCCCCGGTCAAAATTCAGTAGACTACTACGGAAGGGTACAAAATATATACGAGATTAAATTCCACCAGGGGCGCGAGACCCTAAGTCTGCCTGTGTTCAAATGTCGATGGTTCGATCCGCGGGAGGGGGTAAAACATACGCCTTCCATTGGTTTGGTCGAAGTTAAACCATCAACCGTCTATGCCGGAGCCGATCTCTTCATTGCGGCTACCCAAGCTACACAAGTATATTATCTGCCTTACCCATGCCAGAAAGAGTACCTAAAGGGTTGGGAAGTTGTGTTCAAGGTGTCGCCACATGGTAAGCTACCGAACCCGAATGAAGACGATTACTACAACATTAACCCCATGACATACGAGGGAGTGTTCTATCAAGAGCAACCTGATGATGATGATGTGGTTAGAAACGATGACGCTAGACCATTGGGTGATGATGATGTGGATCCAAACGACGACGATGCACGGAATGATGGTGAGACCATTGTCAATGAAAATGACATACTTATGCTAGAAAAGTTAAACGAAGACGCTGACGACGAGGAAGAGCCTCCACCTCCGTCAGACAACGAAGATGATATGATTGATAGTGATGATGAGACGGACCGAGAAAGAGGTTACAACAGTGATGATTCATATGGTTTCTAGCAGATGTACGTGTCAAGTCTTTTTTTCTATAGTTTAGGAATATGCCTTTTATGCATTTTTATTAATGTGTTTATTATCATGCCTTTTCCTTCATTTCATTAATTTACTAATTGTTTATTCTCTTTTCAATGCAGGTTCGTGGAACATGGGCAAGGGGAAGGCCGACGGCGTGGGTTTCCTACGCAAGGTCGTTGGCCTGCCTAGTCGGAGTGGTCGAGCACGTAATCCTCCCCCCCCCGACTACTTGACGATGACTCCTCACAGGGAGGTCGAGGGAGAGGTGCCCCTAGAGGAGGAGGGGGCGGGGGGAGAGCCCCTAGAGGGCGAGGTGGTGGGGGAGAGCCACTACAGGGGGTCGCGGCCAGAAAGAGCGCACCCTCACCGACTTAGGGTGGTGTCTTCGAGGCCATCCTCTAGTGAGGAGGAGGAGGACGACGAGGCAGGCGAGGAGGAGGAGGTTCGGGATGGGGCCGAGGAGGAGGTGGAGGAGGAGGACGAGGAGGAGGAGGATGAGGAGGAGGTTGGGGAGGGGGAGGCAGGCGAGGAGGAGGGTGGTGGCGGGGATGATGGTGGTGGCGGGGAGGGGGTTGACAACAAGGAGTGGCTGTGTGGTAACGCAAAGCTACCAAAGCAGGTTCCTGCTACTGAGGAGCAGAAGTGGCTCATTGAGCCCACGGGGAAAGAGTAAGTGCCACTTTATAATAATTTCATTATTTTGCTTGTCACATGCTCATTCCGGTTGTTATTTATTTTGCTTGTCACATGCTAATAGTTCATTCTTTTGCAACAACTGGATATATTCTAAAGGGGTCCGTATTTCCAATGGCCTCATCACCGTCTTGCTGAAGTTACACTGGCCGGGGTTGTACTGTCCGGATCCAGTCAGGCACCCGAACCATCGGGTCTTGGCCATGAGCTGGGTGCACTGGGAAGCGGCCCTCCACGCGGACCATGGGACCCATGCCAAGGCCGTGATCACCACTTTCTGGGTGAGTTCTCTTCAGAAGCACAAGTCCATTCTAGTTTCATGAATGATTTAACTCATGGCTTCTTCCATTCTTGTTTCGTGCATGATTGTAGAAATTCTATCGAGTTCTCCCGGAGCACAGGGCCAGAGCGGACCAGATCGTGCTGCGCCAATGCAAGAAGAAGGCCCGCCAGATGCAGTACGAGGTGCGCTATGTGGCCATCTTGACATACCATCACGACTATCTTGGTGTGAAGATGACCAAGGAAGACGCGCGGAGGATGGGCATTACCTTGGAGAGGGACGAGTTCTTGAAGGTAAGTATAAAAGATTTTTCATTATGCTTTCATTACCTTGTGGTACATTTCACCGTTTCGTGTTGACATGCCATTATGCTTTCATTATGTAGGTGTTACCAAATTGGTGTTATGGAAAAGACGAGTCCTGGGCGGCATTGGTGGATCTTTGGTGTGATGAGGCTGGAGCCTGGGCGGCTATGAGAGTCAAAAACAAGGCTAACCGAGGGAAGGAGGGAGTACATGCTCAGGGAAACCGAAACCACTATCTCCACAAGGCAGTTAATGTATGACTAACCCCATTAAACATTCTTCTTCTTCTATTTACCATTACTTTCTTATGTATGACTAACCTCTGTTTGGTGGTGCAGGAGGAGAAACTGAAGCGGCCGCTCTCACACATGCAGGCGTGGGAGATCGCCCATACGCGGAAGGACCCCAAGCCTGGCGAGCCCAAGTACTACGGCAAGAAGACCGCGCATAGGAAGAAGGCCTACTCCGATGGGTATCTGGCGTTACATCCTGACACACCTGACCCCATTGCGGCGGATCTGGACGAAAGGGTGGTGGTGGGCATGGGGCCGAAGGAGCACGGTCGGGAGGCGGTTCTCGATGCTGTGATCACTCCTACTATCTCCTACACACAGCTCCGTCGGATCGACCCGACCCTGAGCCAGCGCACGAGCACGCCCATGAGCAGTGCACCGTCACTGTCCCTCTTTCAGGAGCAGCAAACTGTAAGTATTTTCCCTTTTATCTTCATTGCTCACTTTATTTTCCGCATTTAGTAGTTTTATGAGTTTCATCATGTCATACTGTAGGCCTACATGGAGTACACACGCCAGGAGACCATGGCGTGGCACGACCGCCTTCATGCATACCATCAGCAGAGGGATCGCCAGATGCAGCACGCTTTTCAGGAAATGGCGGCCGGCAGGTGTCCTCAATGGCCATCAGCAGAGGGTCCTCCAGCACAACCAACGTTGCTGACCTTTGAGGAGTTTGTGGCACAGAACGCTGGCCCCTCGCCGGTTAGTTCATCCCCAATCTATTCAGTCAAAGCATATCATGCCTTTCAACACAGTCATATATACCGTTAATATGTCTTTTCAACATCCAGGGAACCGGTGGATCAACCGTTGGCGGTGGTCTTCGCAGCACTCCCGAGTCACGGAGCCCGACCACTCCGATCCATGGAGGCGGAGGCGGAGGTGGAGGCGGTCTTGGCGGTAGCGCTGCCGCTAGCAGTGACGACCTGGGCTTCAGCGGTCTTGGCGGTGACGACCTCCGCGGTGCTCGACGTCCTGGCGCTTAAGCCTTTTGGTTACTTGTGTGCTTATGCTTATGTATCTTTAGATGACTTGTGTGTAGTGATGATGATAAACTTGTGGTCTTTGATGGTCCTTTAGATGACTTGTGTTATTTTTATATGCTTATGCTTATCTTTATGTTGATTATGATGATGCTTATGCATATATTGTTGTGATGGTGACGGATGATACTTAGATGTGTTCTATATGTCTATTTCCATCATATATATCTGCTGATATGTGCTGTATATCGGAATTGAATTGATTTGAAAACAAACAGAAAAAAGAAAAAAAATCAAATACAAACTATGCCGACGGCTAGGCCATCGGCGTAGGGCTGGCCTGAGTGCCCAGTTGCTGACCCGTGGCATCTATGCCGACGGCTAGGCGGTCGGCATAGATTTAAACTAAGCCGACGGCCAGGCCGTCGGCATAGATGCCACGCGTCAGCAACTGGGCGCTCCTTGGGTAAGCCTATGCCAACGGTCTCGCCGTCGGCATAGATGCCACGTGTCAGCAACTGGGCGCTCCTTGGGTAAGCCTATGCCGACGGCCTCGCCGTCGGCATAGATTTAAACTAAGTCGACGGCTAGGCCGTCGGCATAGATGAGCCACGTGGCGAGCAGCGGTTGGTCGTCACTTGACGGCGGCCGCCGTTAGACGGGAACGTTGCCGACGGCCAGGGCCGTTGGCATAGATGTACGGACACCGTCGGGATAGATCCTATGCCGACGGCCTTTCTATGCCGACGGCCTCCCGGGCTGCGCCGACGGATATGTTGCCGACGGCCCTATGCCGACGGGGGCCGTCGGCATAGGCCTGTCCCGACGGCATATCAGGGCTATGCCGACGGCCCTGGCCGTCGGCGTAGGTTACGATTCCGGTAGTGCCTCTTTTTTATTTTCGAGGGAGATGACGATCATAATTCCTGTTTTCTTTTTCTTCTCGAGGGAAAGAGTGGAGAGACCAAGGGGAGCACGGCTGGGTGGAGAGGGCAAGTAGAGCACTGCATCCTAATTCTTGACATTAGAATTACACTGAAGTGCGAGTATATGTGAGCCAGAATTTCAATATTAGTTAACTTCTTTTCAATTACATTCGCAAAAAAAAACTTCTTTTCAATTGAAAATCTCCACAATCCAATCAGAAGAAATAACCATAATATAGGTGCATTGGTGTTCTATTACACGTTACCTCAAATACATGGTGAGCAGGATCAATTGCTGCATGGAGGAGATGTGATTGGAACAGGTTAGAGGAAAGAGGCTAGAAGGCGTAGCTCTGCTGGGTCCTGGGGATTGATTTCGTCCTCATTGACGGTGAAGTTGGGCTTCTGGTGCTGCTTGCCAGGCATGTTTGTGGGCATCCTTTGTGGTTACAAGCAACCTTGATGTTTGCCTCACAACTCAGTCCGGCACCATGTCCTGTATGACATGTCTCCAACACAATGCTTTCATCTTTCTCCCCATCATTGATTCGTGCCAGGTTTTGCCTTTAGAAAAGAACTTGATGTTGAAGGGGCGACGGTGTCCATGAAAGTGCATGGGAGGAGCGACATGAGGTAGTGTATATGCGAATATTGTTTGATGGAGCCTCACCAAGAATGGATGCCTCCTGGCCTGATTCAAACTAACGCCTACAAATCTCCTACCCCATATCGTGGATTGCAATGTGGTAAGACTTGGAAGCTTAAAAAATTTGAAGGATCTCCTGCTCTGTATGGTGGATTGCAGCATGGTTGGGCAGAAGAGAGGAAGGGGATCGGGGAGAGGCTGGTCTGGATAATTCTTTATGGATTGAAACGTAGATGGAACTTCAATGTTTAATACTTCATGGAGATGGAGAGGGGACATGCAAGGAGGATGATTATGTGGAGTGGCGTTGGGAATTTGGGATCTGTCCATGACGTAGCTGATGCCTTGGTGGAGGAGGAACGGCTGTGTGAGCAATTACGTGATGGAGATGTTTTTTTATGGGACGTGATGGAGATGTTTTTATTTGGTAAGATTACGTGATGGAGATGTTTTTATTTGGTAAGTAACTCATGATGATAGAGTTCCTTAAGAACCTTGAGGTGGGCCAACACGTGAGGACTCCAATATTTCATCCGATGGCTGTGAATAATTAATACTCATGATGATAGAGTTCCTTAAGAACCTTGAGGTGGGACAACACGTGCGGACTCCAATATTTCATCCGATGGCTGTGAATAATTAATACCAAGATCCTACGGACAATTAGATTAGTTCTTGAGGGTTAACATGGAGGCTCGTATGGTGCTTCCGATTAGTAAATATAAGATACCTAGATCTATTCTTGCCTTTGTGCCTAGCTAGGGGCGTTAAACGATAGCGCTTGTTGGGAGGCAACCCAATTTTATTTTTGTTTCTTGCTTTTTGGTTCTGTTTAGTAATAAAAATTCATCTAGCTTATGTTAAGATGTGTTTTCATGTTTAAATTTAGTGTTTGCGCCAAGTGGAACCTTTGGGAAGACTTGGGTGAAGTCTTTATGGTCTTGCTGTAAAAAACAGAAACTTTAGCGCTCACGAGATTAGATGTCATGTTTTACTGAAGAGTGCTTTTAGGTTGATTCTTTTTGAAGCTGATTAATAGAAAAATTCCTCATGTCCACCAATTTATTTCAGAATTTTTGGAGTTACAGAAGTATACATTTGATCCAGATTGCTACAGACTGTTCTGTTTTTGACAGATTCTGTTTTTCGTGTGTTGTTTGCTTATTCTGATGAATCTATGGCTAGTATCGGGGGTATGAACCATAAATAATTTGGAATACAGTAGGTTTAACACCAATATAAATAAATAATGAGTTCATTACAGTACCTTAAAGTGGCGATTTGTTTTCTTATACTAACGGAGCTCATTAGATTTTCAGTTGAGTTTTGTGTTGTGAAGTTTTCAAGTTTTGGGTAAAGATTTGATGGATTTTGGAATAAGGAGTGGCAAGAGCCTAAGCTTGGGGATTACCATGGCACCCCAAGGTAAAATTCAAGGACAACCAAAATCCTAGCTTGGGGATGGCCCGGAATGCATCCCCTCTTTCGTCTTCGTCTATCGGTAACTTTACTTGAGGCTATATTTTTATTCACCACATGATATGTGTTTTGCTTGGAGCGTCTTGTATGATTTGAGTCTTTGCTTTTTAGTTTACCACAATAATCCTTGCTGTACACACCTTTTGGAGAGACACACATGAATCGGAATTTATTATAATACTCTATATGCTTCACTTATATCTTTTGAGCTATTTAATTTTGCTCTAGTGCTTCACTTATATCTTTTTAGAGCACGGTAGAGGTTTTATTTTATAGAAATAATTGATCTCTCATGCTTCACTTATATTATTTTGAGAGTCTTTTAGAACAGCATGGTAGTTTGCTTTGGCTATAAAATTAGTCCTAATATGATGAACATCCAAGATGGGTATAATAAAGTGCATCGAATACTATGAGAAGTTGGATACTTGATAATTTTTTTGAGATATGAAGATGGTGATATTAGAGTCATGCTAGTTGAGTAGTTATGAATTTGAGAAATACTTGTTCTAAAGTTTGTGATTCCCGTAGCATGCACGTATGGTGAACCGTTATGTGATGAAGTCGGAGCATGATTTATTTATTGATTGTCTTCCTTATGAGTGGCGGTCGGGGACGAGCGATGGTCTTTTCCTACCAATCTATCCCCCTAGGAGCATGCGCGTAGTACTTTGTTTTGATAACTAATAGATTTTTGCAATAAGTATGTGAGTTCTTTATGACTAATGTTGAGTCCATGGATTATGCGCACTCTCACCCTTCCACCATTGCTAGCCTCTCTAATACCGCACACCTTTTGCCGGTATCATACACCCACCATATACCTTCCTCAAAACAGCCACCATACCTACCTATTATGGCATTTCCATAGCCATTCCGAGATATATTGCCATGCAACTTACCACCGTTCCGTTTATTATGACACGCTTCATCATTGTCATATTACCTTGCATGATCATGTAGTTGACATCGTATTTGTGGCAAAACCACCTTTATAATTCTTTCATACATGTCACTCTTGATTCATTGCATATCCCGGTACACCGCCGGAGGCATCCACATAGAGTCATATTTTGTTCTGGTATTGAGTTGTAAGTAAATAAAAGGGTGATGATCATCATTATTAGAGCATTGTCCCAAGTGAGGAAAGGATGATGGAGACTATGATTCCCCCACAAGTCGGGATGAGACTCCGGACAAAAAGAAAAAAAAAGGCCATAAAAAAGGGGAGAAAGGCCCAAATAAAAAAAAGAGAGAAAAAGAGAGAAGGGACAATGTTACTATCCTTTTACCACACTTGTGCTTCAAATTAGCACCATGATCTTCATGATAGAGAGTCTCCTATGTTGTCACTTTCATATACTAGTGGGGATTTTACATTATAGAACTTGGCTTGTATATTCCAATGATGGGCTTCCTCCAAATGCCCTAGGTCTTCGTGAGCAAGCGAGTTGGATGCACACCCACTTAGTTTCTTTTGTTGAGCTTTCATACACTTATAGCTCTCGTGCATCTGTTGCATGGCAATCCCTACTCACTCACATTGATATCTATTGATGGGCATCTCCATAGCCCGTTGATACGCCTAGTTGATGTGAGACTATCTTCTCTTTTTTTGTCTTCTCCACAACCACCATTCTATTCCACATATAGCGCTATGTCCATGGCTCACGCTCATGTATTGCGTAAAGATTGAAAAAGTTTGAGAACATCCAAAGTATGAAACAATTGCTTGGCTTGTCATCGGGGTTGTGCATGATTAAATACTTTGTGTGATGAAGATAGAGCATAGCCATACTAGATGATTTCGTAGCGATAACTTTCTTTGGCCATGTTATTTTGAGAAGGCATGATTGCTTTGTTAGTAAGCTTGAAGGATTATTATTTTTATGTCAATATTAAACTTTTGTCTTGAATCTTTCAGATCTAACATTCATTCCACAATAAAGAAAATACATTGAGAAATATGCTAGGTAGCATTCCAGATCGAAAATTCTGTTTTGATCATTTGCCTACTCGAGGACGAGCAGGAATTAAGCATGGGGATGCTTGATACGTCTCCAACGTATCTATAATTGTTCTATGTTATTATATTATCTGTTTTGGATGTTTAATGGGCTTTATTATGCACTTCTATATTATTTTTGGGACTAACCTATTAACCAAAGGCCCAGTGCAAATTGCTGCCTTTTGCCTATTTCAGTGTTTCGCAAAAAAGGAATATCAAACGGAGTCCAAACGAAATGAAACCTTCGGGAGAGTTATTTTTGGAACAAACGCAATCCAGGAGACTTGCAGTGGACGTCAAGAAAGAAACGAGGAGGCCACGAGGCAGGAGGGCGCGCCCAGGGGGGTAGGCGCGCCCCCACCCTCGTGGGTCCCTCGTGGCTCCACCGACCTACTTCTTTCGCCTATATATACTCATATAACCTGAAAACATCCGAGAGCACCACGAAACCCTATTTCCACCGCCGCAACCTTCTGTACCCGTGAGATCCCATCTTGGGGCCTTTTCCGGCGCTCCGCCGGAGGGGGAATCGATCACGGAGGGCTTCTACATCAACACCATAGCCTCTCCGATGATGTGTGAGTAGTTTACCATAGACCTTCGGGTCCATAGTTATTAGCTAGATGGCTTCTTCTCTCTCTTTGGATCTCAATACAAAGTTCTCCTCGATCTTCTTGGAGATCTATTCGATGTAATTCTTTTTGTGGTGTGTTTGTCGATCCGATGAATTGTGGGTTTATGATCAAGATTATCTATGAACAATATTTGATTCTTCTCTGAATTCTTTTATGCATGATTTAATTATCTTTGCAAGTCTCTTCGAATTATCAGTTTGGTTTGGCCTACTAGATTGATCTTTCTTGCAATGGGAGAAGTGCTTAGCTTTTGGTTCAATCTTGCGGTGTCCTTTCCCAGTGACAGCAGGGGCAGCAAGGCACGTATTGTATTGTTTCCATCGAGGATAAAAAGATGGGGTTTATCTCATATTGCTTGAGTTTATCCCTCTACATCATGTCATCTTGCCTAATGTGTTACTCTGTTCTTATGAACTTAATACTCTAGATGCATGCTGGATAGCGGTCGATGTGTGGAGTAATAGTAGTAGATGCAGAATCGTTTCGGTCTACTTGTCGTGGACGTGATGCCTATATACATGATCATGCCTAGATATTCTCATAACTATGCGCTTTTCTATCAATTGCTCCACAGTAATTCGTTCACCCACCATAATACTTATGCTATCTTGAGAGAAGCCACTAGTGAAACCTATGGCCCCGGGGTCTATCTTCCATCATATTATCTTCCTATCAATTTACTATTTCTTCCGTCTTTTATTTTGCAATCTTTACTTTCCAATCTATATCATAAAAATACCAAAAATATTTATCTTATTATCTCTATCAGATCTCACTTTTGCAAGTGGCCGTGAAGGGATTGACAACCCCTTTATCGCGTTGGTTGCAAGGTTCTTATTTGTTTGTGTAAGTACGAGGTGACTTGCGTGTAGTGTCCTACTGGATTGATACCTTGGTTCTCAAAAACTGAGGGAAATACTTACGCTACTTTGTCGCATCACCCTTTCCTCTTCAAGGGAAAACCAACACATGCTCAAGAGGTAGCAGGTACATACGCCGCCATTTGGTCGGCGCTGAGACGGAGGCCGAATTGCTAGTCTAACCCCTAACGAGCTGGACTGTCATGCTGCGGAGTAGTCCGGACTCGTTTGACAGTGTCCGGGAGCTTGGCCACTGAATTAAAGTTCTGCTTGATAAGGCCGCTCTGTACTTTCGCTGCCAGGTTTGCGGTGTGCTCCTCGGTACGGAGGGAGCGCTCCGTGTTTTCATTGACTGTTATGACACCGCGTGGTCCGGACATCTTGAGTTTGAGGTAAGTATAGTGTGGCACCGCATTGAATCGAGCGAATGCAGTTCGTCCGAGCAGTGCGTGATAGCCACTACGGAAGGGGACGATGTCGAAGATCAAGTCTTCGCTTCGGAAGTTGTCCGGGGATCCGAAGACAACATCCAATGTGATTGAACCCATGCAGCGGGCCTCTACACCTGGTATTACTCCTTTAAAGGTAGTTTTTGTGGGCTTGATCCTTGATGGATCGATGCACATTTTGCGGACTGTATCTTGATAGAGCAGGTTGAGGCTGTTGCCACCGTCCATGAGGACTCACGTGAGGTGGAATCCATCAATGATTCGGTCAAGGATCAGTGCGGCTGAACCGCCATGAAGGATACTGGTCGGATGGTCCCTGCGATCAAAGGTGATCAGGCAGGACGACCATGGGTTGAATTTCGCGGCGACTGGCTCTATCGCATAGACGTTCCTGAGCGCGCGTTTGCGCTCCCTCTTGGGGATATGGGTAACGTATATCATGCTCACCGTTTTAACCTTGGGGGAAACTTCTTCCGTCCCCCTGTGTTCGGTGGACGGGGCTCCTCATCGTCGTCCTCACTCTGCGACCCCTTCTCCTTGTTCTCGGCATTTAACTTGTCGGCCTGTTTAACGACCCAACAACTTCTGTTACTATGATTGGTTGGTTTATCGGGGGTGCCGTGGATCTGACATGGACGATCGAGTATGTGGTCCAAGCTGGATGAGCCCGGATTGTTCCTTTTAAATGGCTTCTTCTGCTGGCCGGATTCGAAGCCACTGAATCCGGCGTTGACCGCCGTGTCATCGGTATTGTCACCGTTGTTTCGACGCTTGTGCCTGTTGCGTTGGGGCTTGTCGTTGCTATTTCTGGCTTCAAAGGTGCCAGGTTCACTTGCATTACTACTTCTACGGGCTAGCCAGCTATCTTCACCCACGCAAAAGCGGGTCATAAGTGCCATGAGGGCTGCCATGGACTTCGGCTTTTCCTGGCCGAGGTGTCGGGAGAGCCATTCGCCGCGGATGCTATGCTTAAAGGCCGCTAGGGCTTCGGCGTCCGGACAGTCGACGATCTGGTTCTTTTTAGTTAGGAACCTAGTCCATAATTTCCTGGCTGACTCTCCGGGCTATTGAACTATGTGACTTAAGTCATCGGCATCCGGAGGTCGGACGTATGTACCTTGGAAGTTGTCGCGGAAGGCGTCTTCCAAGTCCGCCCAGGTGCCGATTGAGTTTTCAGGCAGGTTGTTCAACCAGTGCCGAGCTGGTCCCTTGAGTTTTAGCGGGAGGTATTTGATGGCATGAAGGTCATCACCGCGGGCCATATGAATATGGAGGAGAAAATCATCAATCCATACTGCGGGATCTGTTGTTCCATCGTATGATTCGATATTCACAGGTTTAAACCCTTCTAGGAATTCGTGCTCCATTACTTCATCAGTGAAGCAGAGGGGGTGTGCGGCGCCTCTATATCGGGCCAAGTCGTGACGAAGCTCGGATGGAGTCCGTCTGCGGTTTTCGGCCCGGGCATGATTATGCTTGTCACGTCCGGCTAGATAGCCGTCATCACGCGTCGGGGCACGCCCCCATGATCCGTAGATCGATCTGGTCTGACCTGCTCTACTGTCCAGGTCTTGCCGCAGGTCATATGTATATCCCGGAGCTATTCAATCTCTACCTTTACGGCGAGGTAGTATGGGCTGGTGTTTGGCTTGAGTTGCCATTTTGTCCCAGCCACGAGGTGGTCGGTCAGCCGCATTACGTGCTGATGGTGTGGGCTTGAGGGACTCGTCGTCAAATTGGGGTAGCAGTTTACGATTCGGGTAACTTTTGGTTGGGCGCTCGAAGCCGTATTCCTCGGCTACCAGGACATTAGTCCACTTATCATTGAGCAGATCTTGATCAGCTTGAAGCTATTGCTGCTTCTTTTTCAGGCTCCTTGCAGTGGCGATTAGCCGACGCTTAAAGCGCTCCTGCTTGAGAGGTTCCTTAGGTACGATAAAGTCTTCGTCACCGAGGCTCGCCTCGTCCTCGGAGAGTGGGAGATAATTACTGTCCTCTGAGTCTTTGTTTACGACCTGTTCGTCGGGGCTAACTTGCCCATCTTCCCGATCGTCCTATTTGAAAGTTGCTCGACAGGGTCTTCTTTGTCTTCGGCATCGTCCAGAGTGTTGTCGTCTCCAATGCCGGTATTGCTGTCTTTTCCACGGCGTGATTTAGAGCGGCGCCGCTGACATCGGCGCTTTGGTTGTATCTCAGGAAGTTTATCCTCGACTGGATCTTCTTTGCATCGCCGTTATCTTCTTTGGGTGTATCCAACATGTACACGTCATATGGAGAGGTGGCCATCCAGCGTCCAGTAAACGGCGGGTTTTCGGCCTGCTCCTCTCCGGCATCGTCGTCCATACCGTCGATGTCTTCGGAGCTGTAGTCGAGCATGTCAGTTAAGTCCTCGACAGTGGCTATGAAGTGGGTGGTGGGTGGGACATAAAATTCCCCGCACTCAGCCCCTAGTCGGGGTTGGGCGTAGTTCAGACATTGCTCCTCTGTAATGACGAGGGATCGCATCAAGTCCAGAGCCTCGCTTAAAGTTGAGGTTTGGCCATGGAGAAGAAAATCGGTGGAGTACGGCGGGAAGGAAACTCCTTGGCCGAGCTCACACGATGCTGACTCTGAGGGTTCGGAGCCAGTGTCTGGAGAAGAGTCCGGCTTCATGACGGTTGCCAATGACACTACTTCCTCCGGCTCTCCCGTACTGGGCTTAATGGCCGCAGATAGTCCGGCGGGCTCGGTAATCCCGCCTTTGGACCTGGCGATGCACTTCGGATCTAAGGCCAGAGCGGAGGTTGGGGTCGTGAACCCTTGGAAGATCAAGTCTCCTCGGATATCAGCGACATAGTCTAGATTTCCAAAACTAATCTGGTGACCTGGGGCGTAGCTGTCGATCTGCTCTAGATGGCCAAGTGAGTTGGCCCGCAGTGCGAAGCCGCCGAACGCAAAGATCTGGCCGAGGAGGAAAGCCTCCCCCAGAGCAGCATTGTTGTAGATGACTCCTGGAGCCATCGAACCTTTTGATGACGACGCAGTGGAACTCTCAATGAAAGCACCAATGTCGGTGTCAAAACCGGCGGATCTCGGGTAGGGGGTCCCGAACTATGCGTCTAAGGTCGATGGTAACAGGACGGGGGACACGATGTTTACCCAGGTTCCCTCTTGATGGAGGTAATACCCTACTTCCTGCTTGATTAATCTTGATGAATATGAGGGTTACAAGAGTTGATCTACCATGAGATTGTAATGGCTAAACCCTAGATGTCTAGCCTATATGATTGTGATTGCCTCTACGGACTAAACCCTCCGGTTTATATAGACACCGGAGGGGCCTAGGGTTGTACAGAGTCGGTTTACAAAGGAAGGAATCTACATATCCGAACACCAAGCTTGACATCCACGCAAAGGAGAGTCCCATCCGGACACAGGAATAAGTCTTCTATCTTGTATCTTCATAGCCCATTAGTCCGGCCCATGTTACACAGTCCGGACGCCCGAGGACCCCTTAATCCAGGACTCCCTTAGTGGGGGTTGGGACCTTCGATGAAACCTTGAGGGGCGAGGATCCTACAAATGAAACTTTGTGCTTGGGGTGGGGTTCTGGAACTGGCCCCCGGGTTGTCCGAAGACAAGGTAATTCCAAAGTTCGGGTTTGTCGAACACATGCTTCGGATTTATTGATATATGCCTCACGGCTGCCCATGGTATTTCGAGTGCGAAATTGTGTTGACTAGGCACGTGGAGCGCGAAGAATGTGGGTGTGCCATGGGGCGCACATCCCTATTTGCGACGAACACGTGCGGGTTCCCATGACGGGGAACGGGTTCGAACCCGTTTACTGTTGTCGCCGACCTATACAGCGGGTCGGCACTGGGACCTGTGCGGGCCGGTTTAGTCTTCGGCCGCTAGGGCCGCAGTGTGCTCTTCAGTTCGAAGTGAGCGTTCCATGTTGCCGTTGATAGTTATGATGCCCAAAGGACCAGGCATCTTCAACTTTAGTTACGTGTAATGCAGGACGATACTGAATTTAGCGAACGCTATTCAGCCAAGGAGGGAGTGATAGCCGCTGCGAAAAGGTGCAATGTCGAGGATCAAGTCCTCGCTTCGGAAGTTTTCTGGAGAGCCGAACACTAGAGTGCCTGTGCAGTGGCCTCGACTCCCAGAATTACCCCTTGAAGGTTGTGTTGCTGGGTTTGATCCTTGACGGATCGATTCCCTTCTTCCTCAGTGTGTCTTCGTATATCAGATTGAGGCTACTACCCCCGTCCATTAGGACTCTAGTGAGGTGGAATCCATCGATGATGCGGTCGAGCACTAAGGTTGCGGACCCACCATGGCGTATGCTGGTCGGGTGGTCCCTGCGATTGAACGTGATCGGGCAGGCTGACCATGGATTGAACTTCGGCGCTATTGGCTCGACGTAATACACGTCTTGCAGCGCTCGGTTCCTCTCCTTCTTCGTTATGTGGGTTGCATAGATCATGTTCACCGTATTGACCTCGGAAGGGAAGGGTTTCCGGCCTCCATTATTCGGCCTGCAGGGCTCGTCGTCATCCTCGCTCCGTGGGCTTTTGCCCGAATCTTCGGCTGTGAGCTTGCGGCCTGCTTTATCACCCAACAGTTACGGTTGGAGTGGTTGGCGGGCTTCTCTAACGTGCCGTGGATCTGGCAAGTCCTGTCCAAAATTGCATCTAGTCTGGATGGGCCGTCACCGTTGCCTTTAGGGGCTTTCTTTCGGGATCCAGACCTCGGATTTCTGAACACAGCATTTACTACCGTATCCTCGCCCTCGCCATCATTGTGGCGATGCTTATTCTTATTGCGTTGCGGTTTTCAATTTCCGTCCCGAACCTCGGAGGTACCAGGTATGTCGGGGTTGGTGTTTTTACGAGCGAGCCAACTATCTTCGCCCACGCAAAAGTGGGTCATGAGAGAAATAAGGACTGCCATAGTTCTTGGTTTGTCCTGGCCGGGCTGTCTTACGAGCCATTAGTCCTTGACACTATGCTTGAAAGCGGCCAAGGCTTCGGCATCCCGACAGTCGACAATCTGGTTTTCTTGGTCAGGAATTGGTTCGAAAATTGTCGGGCAGATTCTCCAGGTTGTTGTGTGATGCGATTTAGGTCGTCAGCGTCCGGAGTCCGGATATAGGTGCCCTGAAAGTTCGCTCAAAAAGCATCCTTAAGCTCTCCCTAGCATCCTATAGAGTCTTCGGGAGGTTGTTCAAGCAGTGTCGAGCTGGACCTTTAAGCTTTAGTGGTAAATATTTAATGGCATGGAGGTCATCTCCTAGTGCCATGTGAATGTGGAGGAGGAAATCCTCTATCCATACGGCCGGATCTGTGGTTCCGTTGTATGATTCAATGTTCACAGGCTTGAAGCCTTCTGGGAATTGGTGTTGCATTACCCTCTCTGTGATGCACAGGGGTGTGCGGTGCCCCGAACTCGGGCTACATCACGTCGGAGGTCTTCGGCCATCCGAGTCCGCTGCTGCTCCCGGACTCTATCGTTTCAGTTCGGCCAATCGTAATATCCTTCCCGGTGAGTGGGTGGATCTTCTCTGGGTCCGTAGATGGACCTGGTATGGCCTCCTCGAGCGTCTAGGTCATGGCGGAGATCGTATTCGTAAGTGGGCTCTACGGCGAGGTGGGGCGGCGGGGTGCTCGGCCTTGTCAGCTTCTCTGTCCCGCCCTCTAGGGGAGCGGTCCGGCTGTTCGGTGCATGTGTATGTCAGACATGTGGGCTCTATGGCCTCTTCGTCGAATTGCGGCTGCAATCTTTTTTTAGACTATACACAGTAGGGCAAAACCCCACTGCAATTTTTATTAATCTAAAAAAAGTAAAGTCCCAGAAAGGAACCAAAGTACAAAAGGTTTGAGATAAGCCAAGGAGGAAGCCAAAAAAGAGGAGAAAAGAAAAAACTAACAACTAAGAACTAGGATTACAGAACAAGATTATCCAGCCAAAAACAGTATGCTCCAGCATAGCTCTTTTTAACTCTGAATCTGAGAAGAGAGAGCTCCTCCATGAAGATGGCTTTCCACCTTTGAATGCTAGGTTGAATTGCTTGGAAAATCATGTTGTTCCTGGAGATCCAAATAGCCCAAGAGGCAAGGATAACTATCTCCATGAAGAAAGGTACATGAAGTTTCTGCTGAGATCAAGAAAAGCTTCCATGATTGAAACATTTGCCTGTCTTGAAGGGCAGATCAGGTCCCAACACTGTGCAGCAAAAGGGCAAGTCCAGAAAAGGTGCTGAAGAGTCTCTTCCTGTGGACAATTGTTGACAGCACAATTATAGTTGCCCAGCTGAAAAGATTTCCTTCTGAGAAGATTTCTAGTATTGAGCCTGTCATGAAGTAGTCTCCAAAAGAACACCTTATGTTTTGGCTGACAAGAACTGCTCCAGATCCAATTGAACTGCTGCGGTATAACTTTAACTCCCATCAGTACTTTATAAGCCTTAGCCACAGAGAATTGCTCAGTTCCCCATATGTAACTCCAGGTGTCAGTGCAATCCAAAGTATCAGAGGCCCTTAAAGCAATGCATATGTCCTCCATAGCCTCAAATTCCTGGAAAGCTTGCACAGTCAGTGGTAGATGAAATAGGTCCTCTAAGTACTCAGTTTGGAGAATGGTGTGAACAGTAGCATCCTTGTTTTTCAAAAATGAGAATAAGTGGGGGAACATGTCTTGCAAGCAATGTGAGTGCCAAAGATCAGTCCAAAAATAAGCACTCTTTCCATCACCTATGTTGCATCTGGCCAAGGACTTATAGTTATCAATCAGCTTAAGGTTTGCCTTCCACCAAAAAGATCCCATCCAGCTATTACCAGGGAGAGAATCATTGCTGTAATAGGATTCCCAAATCAAATTGACCCAGGGAATATTGTGTCTGTTGTAGATCTTATGTAGGTTCTTGAGAAGCAACGCTTCATTCTGAACAAAAATATCAATCACTCCTAAGCCACCTTGATTTTTAGGTCTACACACAATACTCCATGCCACCATGGCAGGTCTATGGTCTTCCAAATCAGGGCCTCTCCAAAGACAATGTCTCAAGTATTTTATGGCTTGGGTTTTGATGGTGACAGGCACATCAAGGCATCCCATGAGATAGACCAACAATGAGTTGAGGACAGATTTCACTAGCAACAATCTCCCAGCCAAAGTCATAAAGGTGGACAATCCCACAATCTTCTTCTGCAGTCTTGTGACAAGAGGAAAACATTGCTCAACAGTAGGCTTATGAAGGCCTAGGGGTGCTCCCAAATACTTGATTGGAAAAGATTGAGTGTCCGCGGACGTACCCTTCTTCGGCGGCTAGGACTTTGGTCCATCAATCGTTGAGGGTGCCCTGTTCGGCCTTGGTTCTGCGTTTTTGTTTCTTCAGACTGCAAACGGTGGCTAGAAGCCTCCGTTTAAACCGCTCCTGTGCTAGCGGGTCTTTAGGGGCGATGAAATCGTCATCCTCGAGACTGGACTCCTCTTTGGAGGATGGGAGGTAGTTTTTGTCTTCGGAGTCGTCGGGGTTTTCTGGTTTGAACGGGCCCTCCTGCCCCAAGGGGTCTGATAAATCTCATCCAACCCATCACCGTCCAGCAAGCCTACGATGGAATTACTCACGCACGGCGGTGAGCATCATGAAATTGGTGATGGAGGATGGTTGATGATGACGACGGTGACGGATTCCCCTCTCCGGAGCCCCGAACGGACTCCAGATCAGCCCTCCCGAGAGAGTTTAGGGCTTGGCGATGGCTCCGTATCGTAAAACGCGATGAGCTTTCTCTCTGATTTTTTTTCTCCCCGAACACGAATATATGGAGTTGGAGTTGAGGTCGGTGGAGCTCCAGGGGGGCCACGAGGCAGGGGGGCGCGCCCCCCATCCTCGTGGAAAGGGTGTGGGTCCCCTGGCCTTGATTCTTTTGCCAGTATTTTTATTATTACCAAAAATAATCTCCGTGAAGTTTCAGGTCATTCCGAGAACTTTTGTTTCTGCAGAAAGATAACACCATGGGAATTCTGCTGAAAACAGCGTCAGTCCGGGTTAGTTCCATTCAAATCATGCAAGTTAGAGTCCAAAACAAGGGCAAAAGTGTTTGGAAAAGTAGATACGACGGAGACGTATCAACTCCCCCAAGCTTAAACCTTTGCTTGTCCTCAAGCAATTCAGTTGATAAACTGAAAGTGATAAAGAAAAACTTTTACAAACTCTGTTTGCTCTTATTGTTGTAAATATGTAAAGCCAACATTCAAGTTTTCAGGAAAGATTATGAACTAACCATATTCACAATAACTCCTAGGTCTCATGTTTACTCATATCAATTGCATAATCAACTAGCGAGCAATAATAATAAATCTCGGATGACAACACTTTCTCAAAACAATCATAATATGATATAACAAGATGGTATCTCGCTAGACCTTTCTGAGACCGCAAAACATAAATGCAGAGCACCTTTAAAGATCAAGGACTGACTAGACATTGTAATTCATGGTAAAAGAGATCCAGTCATACTCAATATAAATAAATAGTAATGGATGCAAATGACAGCGGTGCTCTCCAGCTGGTGCTTTTTGATAAGAGGGTGATGACTCAACATAAAAGTAAATAGATAGGTGACGGTGTCCTGGACTAGGGGGTACTCACCACGTCATCTCCCGATCAGGTGGATCGGGCCGAGGACCCCCATGGCGGTTTACTCATGGGCCACTTTGGGCAGCCCATGCCGCATACAAAGGAAGATTCCATAAGACTTGGTGATCAAGACAAGGACTCCTCTAAACCCTAGGCCTACGGTGCATATATAAACCGAGGCCAGGCTAGTCAATAGACAATCTCATATTCATTACTACAATCTCGTGGTAGATACGTGTACTTTGTACTACACCCATATGAATACAATCAAAAGCAGCATGTAGGGTATTATCTCATCAAGAGAGCCCAAAGCTGGGTAAAACCCCGTATCCATGTTACCATCGCTCCAAGATGCCTAGCTTAGGACCCCTACTACGAGATACGCCAGATATTGAACCGACATTGGTGCTTTCATTGAGAGCCTGATGGGTGTTCGTCGCGGATCGATGGGATAATCAGGTGATATTCTTCTGATTAGATCGTCCTGTAATGAATAATTTATTTCGAGCCCTGTTGCTGGTCTACACTAATTATTCGTAGATCAGAAGTATAGGTGGCTGTGTCCATGAGCGACAAGCGCCACCGTTCCCTGATGGTCTGGTCATGGACGTGTTGTGGCCGACTGGCTGCGAAGCGTACAAGAGCACCCGCCGAATACTAGTCTAACTAGTGGTCAAATCGGAGATGATCACCCGCCACTATTTTTTCCTCCACCGACCAAAGTCTTAGGCCAAGTCCCCTGGCTGATTTCCTGTTGCTAGTAGTGTTCCCGTAGAAAGAGAATCCACTCCACGTGAAGCATCAGGGAAGTTATTCAATTTATTAATTGGTATTATTAGTATAAGTGCAACACGATCTTCGAGATCTAATCAATGCGTAGTATGTCTTAGCTTTGCTTTTCTAATTCACGTGAGGGCCAAATCTAATGCTTGATTTTTTGTTGATTCTTCGTCAATTGCCACTGCAATTTCTCCCGGAGGATGGTCTGGTTTAGTACTAGGTCGCCTGGGGTCTTGAAGAATTTCCTCTTCGGTCTTCTACATGCAAAATAATTCCAGGTTTCGTCTTTCCTAACTATTCGGTTAGCACGTAAAGTTATTATGCATGGAGTTTTTTTTCTGTTGCTGTGTACTGCATTATTTTGGCAGAGAAATTCTACCGACGTTTGTACCTGGTGTTAGTCCGGCCAGCCTCTCCCTGTCACCTGGGCAGGCCGACCTTCGCCGAGATCGCCGTACCACGACGCCATCGCGCCGTTGAGCTAGTCTCAGCGCTCAGACCATATTTACCAAACCTTTTTCGCATAAATTAATTATGCACCTTTTTTCACTATTATTATTTCTTGGTTGCACTACCTTGTGTGTGCAGGCAATCTATTTAGGTTGGGCCGCGCTAACACCTCGGCAAGGCGATATCATCGTCCCGTCGACGTTGACCAAATCGTCGCGTCGCGTCGACGCGTGTCCCTATGTCAACTTTTCCACATTGCGGCTCCGCCGGGCTGACCTTGTCGCCCAGGCCATATCTCTTTCATTATTTACTTCACTTATATTAATTAAGTAGAAGAATTTTTTATACATTATTATCTGTCATTACTTTTGGTTTGCACTATTTTATCTGTGCAGCCAATCGACTTAGACTGAGCCGCGCTGTCGCCTCCGTTGACCAAATTGTGTTGTCGCCTTGGCGCACTGCCCTATGTTGGCAACCCCGCGTCGTCGCTTCGTCAACCTACTCAGCCGGAGACTCCGGTGTCACCCGCCGATTTGCTCCATCACCGCGACTGGACTGGGGCTTCATCTTTTCGGAGTGCCGAACTCTCTGCTCGGCCATCTCGGGACCAGCCTGGGGGCTGGAACCTTGTCCCGCATCAAAGCTCGGACCGCGTCATCAATACCGAACACATTAACTAGCTAATTCGCTTTCATGCTAAAAAACTTTCAGTTTTAAATTTTGTTCGGTTCGACCAAGCATTATACTTTTTTGGCAGAAAGTTGTTTGTGAAAAAATTCCTTGTCATAACTTTGTTTGTGACACATAAATTCAAATACCCCGTTTGCTTGGGGGCTTCCTTTATGAAGCCTTTCCTCTTGCATATGATTATACTTGTATGGCTTCGTTCCTTGTTCGTGTATTACGCCACAATATGCACCATGTTGACTTAATTGTTCCGCAAGCTGGGTTGCCTTGCTCCTGTGTTTACCCCTACGTTCCTGATTGTTCGGCTAGGGGGTAAAGGGAGCACCTCTGCGATTGCCACGATCGGGTCATCTGAGCTCGGACCTCAGTCTGGGTGAAGCCGAAAGCTAGCGCTCTTATTGTTTTCAATTATGGTCGGCACACAACGGAACTCATGAGTACTAAAAATCTATTGCACAAGTCTCATAGTAACAATGAGCAACCGAAGAAAGGTATCGGTGGAGGTACTATTTTCTTCGAAGATGCTTCTTACACTTCGTCAGTAATATAGCATAAGTTCCCTGAGCGCGCTTTGTCTGTTACAGCCTTATGGCCTGATTGCCTGGTTATTGGAAACACCGTCGATATTCTCGACAGGTGGAGTACATAACACTTTTCGGTCCCTGACCGAAGAGGGAGAAGTCGAAGGTCAGTTAAGACGCGTTTAAAGTTCGGGTGAACACATATATGATATAAGTACTTCCGTACATACAATCATTATACATAAAATTCTTTTCCCCAAGTCACATGGGGGCTCTTAAATTAGTATGAGCCGTTTTATAATAAATGTTTTCTTCTTGGTCATTGCAAAATCTTTTTCTATCACTCCTTTTTTCGACGCGAGTGTGTGGTCAATAGCCGGGGAGCCTAGTCCCTCTCTCAAAGCCGTTCGAGTTTAGTTTGCTAAACTGGCCTAACAAGCAGTACTCCGCCTTCGGGATAGGAGGTTACAGCCGTGGGCTGACCCGCTTGAGGTCTTGAGATCGGATGTGTCATATTAATGCACGACAGAAGCATCCCTTTTTGACCAATTTTCGGATTGGCACCGAACACTTGATCTAATTCGGACGTCAAGTTTTTACTAAATTGTTGGGTTTTCCAAGCCTATGGCACTTTTAAACTATTTGTGTGTTTCCCGCATAAGTCTCGCAGTGCAACGCCGGACACCTTTAGAGATTCGGCGAAAACATTCTCGGATATTGCTATATATGCATCGGTTTCGAATTGTGTCTTCGGTCAATAGTTGGGTTGCCCGGCTCCTATGCTTGCCTCCTATGTTCCGCTTTGTTCGGCTAGGTGTGCAAAGGGAGAACCACTGCGATTGTGCTTCCAGCTTGCATGGTTAAGCACCTCAGTGGAGAGAGCCGAAAACTGACTGTCACAATAAGCGTAAACTGGTCAGCGATCCGATGACTATGTTAAATGACGGGCCATTCATAACATTGGCTGAAGTGTTTACGGCTTGACCACAACTGTCGCCGAACACTAACCGGGGGCTTGTAGCTAGCTTCCCCAGTTTAAAGCTCCTATGACTAAGTGAAAGTTATAAAGCCCGCATATATGATTGCCTCGTTTCCGCTAACACAACCGCCTTCGGGCACCGAGACGTCGGCTAAGGGTTGTTTTGTTATTGCGAAAACACCCTGCGTAGCATCTACAATGGGGCGGAAACCGACGACGGGCCACTTTCAACTGATAAACGGTCACAACGGAGTCAAAATAAACATATCATCGGCTTTGTATTTAATATACAAGGGCTGCCTTCTGTAATCATCGTTATAAAGCCATACATATGCATCAATTTGACTTAAGATTTTGGCCTAGCTGGGTTGCCTGGCTCCTGTGCTTACCCCTACGTTCCCGATTGTTCGGCTAGGCGGTAAAGGGAGCACCTCTGTGATTGTTACTATCAGGTCATCTGAGTTAGTACCTCGGACTGGGTGAAGCCGAAATCTAGCAATCTTAAAGGATCACATTGGTCGGCAACGACGGAAGTAAAATTTTTGGTTCATTAATACCATAGAGTTCGGGAATGTTCATCGAACTAAATCCTCAATATTTTCCTCCCACATTGATCGGAGGTGAGTTTTCATGATCATGATAAGCATGACGACCCAAAGAAAGGAACCGATAGCGGGACTATTTTCTTTGGAAGATGTTTCTTACGTTAAAACGTAATATAACATATCTCTCTGTGTACCTTTGTTTATAAAACCGTATGACCGGATTGCCTTGTTTGCCATAAAACTTTGCCCTTATAACGGCTTTATAAAGTAGGACAAACACTCCCCAGCTACTGGCCAAGGAGGTTGAAGTCACTGGTCGGTCAACAAAGTTTTGTACAATGCAGATTTGACCATTAATGATGAAAAGTACTTGGATACATAGAATTATTACACATAAAAATTGCGAGTAAAATCCATTTACTGCAATCCATCTTTTAAACCCCTTGGGGCCTACCTTGGCGAGCTCGGATTTCGACCAGCTCTAAACTCTTTTAAGAGATCTTTATTCTCTTTCCGAGAAGTTTGTGTTAAACACAACAAAATTTTCTGTCAAGCGGATATCGATCCTTAATTCGGCCACCCGTTGTCGGGGGTTGGGTGCGACATATGCCAATGGATGGCTTATCATGGTGGGAGCGAGTAGAACGTCGCCGGTGCCTGGAAGCGGGATAAGGCGTAGACACGAATGCCGGCGCACTTTACCCAGGTTCGGGGCTCTCCTAGGAGATAACACCCCTAGTCCTGCTCTGCGGGGTCTCCGCATGATCACTAAGGCACTAGTGAGTACAATGGTGCTCCTCGAGCTGTTTGCTAGAGGTGGAAGAAAGCAAGGCTAGCTCTCTCCTTTCTCTATGGGTTGGTCTAGTTCTAACAGGTTGGGAACCCTTTGCATGGGTGCCCTGGGGGGTTTATATAGGCCTACCCCCCAGGGGTACAATAGTAATCCGGCCGGGTGTAGGACCCGGCTGTCAGTCTCTCTGGTGGCCCCCTTCTCTGTCGGCTGCTACGGCCCGCCGACTGGTCTGGTACAGAGCCGACAGGCCGCCTCCGCCGCTCGCGGGTCTTGTCGGCTGCTGATCACTGTAGCTGTGATGCTAATGATGCCAGCTCGATCAGGGGAGCGTGGCTACAGCCCCGCCGCCTGGAGGGCGATTACTGTAGCCACTCTGTGTCTTGTCTGGTAAATGGTGAGTGGGCCCCGAGGAAGGGGCGGGCCGACTGCTGGGGGCCAACCTCCCTCGGGTCCGACTGGTGGGGCTCTAGCCGTCTTCCAGGCTCTCGCTGATCGATGGGGCCCGTCGTCCTTGGGTCGTACCGACAAACCGTCGTGGGACCAGGGCTCCGCCTACTTGTGGTGACGTCAGGGGTGGAGTGGCAACAGTGCCATGCCGGGCGGAGATCTCCGCCTTTATGGTGCACTGTGGCCACGCCCATTCTTGGACCAGGGGGATGGGCTACACTGTAGCCACTCCCTGTCTTGTCTTTCTTGATGAGGGCGCAGGCTTCATGGGCGCCACGGGCCGACTGCTAGGGGCCGGCTTCTCTGGAAGCCGCCCACTAGGAGTCGGCTTGTCTTGATGCCGGCTTCTAGAACTCGACCGTCTACGGGCAGCCGGCCACCAGAAGGCGGCACCTCGTCTTGACGCCTCGAGGGGCGCAGCCAGCCCCGATGTCTTGAAAGGTTATGGGTCTCGGGTTAGCCTACCCGTGGCCCATTACTCCGACAGTAGTCCCCGAAGCTGGTCAGGTTCCGCAGCTGAGAAGCTGGAGCCTCAGCAATTTCTTTCTCCGAGTGCTCGAGGTGGAGCTTCGTGCAACTTCTGCCGAGCCGACTGGCGGGAGTCGGCCTCGTCCAGCCTGACTTATCCAAACTTCGGACGCGTCGGCGGGAACCAAGTGGCGTGCTAGCTATGCCTCCTGGCCGCCGCCCGTTGTGGGCATGTCACGTGGCGTCGAGCGGTCAGGCCAGTCTGCCAACCCTCGCTCGCGATGGGACACGCTTGCTGGCGGGGCCCGCCACTACCACGCCTCGGCACGCGAGCGGATCTGCTGCGGCCGGGGTGGGCGGTTGAGTTTCCCGCGGAGTTACTGCGCGTAGTAACTCGCGCGATAAACGTGGGGGCGTGGGGTCGTGGGCGCAGTAAATCCCACGATCGCCCCCTCGGCTTCACAACCCGTAGGCCTATAAGTAGGGGGAGGAGGGGGAGCGGCTGAGCACGCACGTCCCTCCTCCCCATTCTTTCCTCCTTCTTCTTCCTCTTGCCGTAGCGCCTCCAAGCCACGCTGAGCGCTGCGGTGGTTCGTCTCCGATGAGCTCATCCTCCAATCCCACGCCCCCCATGGCGCGCTCCAGAGCATGGGACGGCTCTGAAGTTCACGACGACTACATCGACTTCCTCCGCCAGACGCGGCGGCTGCCCGGCAAAGATTACGTGAAGGTCCGCCTCGCGCCGAAGAGGGAGATCTTGCCGGCGCCGGAGGAGGGTGAGCGGGTCGTCTTCTGCTCGCACTGCCTGCGCGGCCTCGGCCTGCCGGCGAGCAGCTTCTTCCGGTCATTCCTCGAGTTCTACGGTCTTCAGCCGCACCACCTCACCCCGAACACGGTGGTGCTGCTGTCCGCCTTCGTCACTTTGTGCGAAGGCTTCCTCGGCGTCCTCCCCACTATCGAGCTTTGGGGGGAGTTCTTCTACATCAAGCTCGCACCCTCGTCGCGGGCGTGCCGGCTCAATGCGGCGCGTTTATTGCGGTGCGGAGGCCGGCGGCCAAAAATCCGTTCCCTCCCATCCCACTGATCAAGTCGGTGAAGATGTGGCAGCGGTCGTACTTCTACGTGAAGAGCGTCTTCTCGGAGGGCGACTGGGTCAACTTGCCGGCTTACGAAGCCGGCCCGCCGGCTGGGAGATGGCCCAACTGGTCGTACCGGGCCAAGACGCTATCGCCTTCTGGAGCCGCCGCCATCGCGTGGCTTCGACTGCTGACACAGTCAGAGGGCCTGACCGGGCCCGACTTGCTATCCGCCTTCATGGCGCGCCGGGTGCTCCCGCTCCAGAGCCGCCCTCACATGATCTGCTAGATGATCGGGCATCGGGACCCAAGCCGGTTGTGCACCAAGGAGATGCCTCACGCAGAGGCAGCTCACATGGTGAACTATCTTGCGAACTGCGAGCTCACGGAGGAGTGGCGGTTTGGCAAGGAGCCATATTCACACGCCGACCCCCCGCCTATAGTAAGTCATCTTTCTTTTTCTCTATCCTTTTTGTTGCCGATTTTGGCCTGTCTGACCTAACCAATCGGCCTTTGAACAGAGCCCCCTCCTCTAGCCGGCAGCCGGCGCCGCGGGGCCGGAGCGCCAATTCCTCCCCGACCGAGTGGAGAGCGACGTCGACGACCCCGACTTGGGGGCGGCGGCCTTGGAGGACGACGCCGAGGGGGGAGGCGGCGAAGCAGGTGGTTCGAGGCTCGGAGCCAGCCTCGAGGACTGGCCCGACGATGATGCAGGGGAAGTCGCCCCGCGCCACCAGCCAGGGTCCGGCCAGCCAGGCGCGAGCTCGTCTGCCGCGCCGGATGCCCAAGGTGGCGCGAAGAAACGCAGGGCCGCGCCGAGCTTGTTCGTCAGCTGGCCGAAGAAGCCAAGGGCTCGGCCGCGGCGACCAAGCGGGATGAAGCGGCCGCAAAGGCCATCCGCTTTCACAAGGCGGTTGTCGTGGAATTGTCACGGCAGATGTCCTTAGCGTGAGGACTTAGTCGTGAGGCCAGCGCATCTATGTAGTAGCTTGAGAGGGGTTGGTTGGGATGAGAGACGCAGGGTGGATCAACGCACAAGACAAGGGTTTAGACAGCTTTGGGCCCCGGGATACATCATCCGGTAACAACCCTACGTGCTGTTGGGGCTAGGTCTCATTATGATCACGGGAGAGTCGCCGGTCCGGCTCTCGGTGTTTACCCCTAGAGATTATTTCTTGTTGCCTGTCCCTCTTTGGGGTGCCCTGCCCCTCCTTATATAAGTTAGAGGGGCGGGTTACATGTGGAGTCCTAGTAGGACTAGGACTAGTCTATCTTCTCTTACAAGTTAATTACAAGTCCGGGTCTTGCTTCCCCGTAAAGGAAATATTCGTCACCCCTTCCTTCTTAAGCCGGCCCATCATAAATGTGAGCCGGCCTTCTGGGCCTTGGGCCTTGTTGTCCATCTGACCCGCCCGCCGGGTTACTAATGAGTCGCCAAGATCGGGCATGTTATCTGTGAATCGCCAAGCTCCGGGCGGGTCACCAGTGAGTCGCCAATTCCGGCCGGGTCATACCGCGGGGTATATCCCCGACATTAGCCCCCAGTTTGATTTGGATTCATCCATGTTAAACTGATCCTGTAAAATAAACACAAGAACAAACTTGATAGGTTGTGCTCCGGGTTAAATTTTTGTAAGCCGGCACCTGATCATCTTTAAATCCTTGTCATTTCCTTCTTGATACATGCCCATGAACTCATCACAAATCTCCTTTAGTAGATATGTTCAAACTTTGTGAATGCAAAAAATCCAGATACTTCTTTTAAGAAATCCAGGTCAATAGGCCAGCTTCAGAGTCAATTTGCTCGCATTGGTCTCTTGTAGAGAAATATTGTAAGAAATAATCCACTTGAATCGGCTTCCAAAGCGCCGGCTTAAAATGTATTAGTTTTGAAATACTCATCTGACTTTCAGCCGGCTTGAAGAGGTAAAACTTGCCAGTTTATCATAACCAAAATTGCCTGTTTGTAAATATTGATAGCACCGGGTCATAACTGTTGCCGACCCCGGGTCATAATTATTGGTGACACCGGATCATGATTGTTGCAAACACCGGGTCAATCTGATCTACTCAAAATGGAGAATTTGAAGATTTTTTTCTCCCTTATATGCATATCACCCGTAGCCCCCAAGTCTTAAGAGAAGAACATAGTGATAACTTAAGACTTGCTTCAATATAAGTGTTGCAACCTTGAAGAAAACCGGATTATTCATCTCAATCATTAGTCATAAACTGAATATTCCAAATATGTAGCCCCCAAGTGCCGGGTTGTCATACTTGCAGCAACCTGGGACATGTAATTGCCTTATGCTCATAAAAACTTCAACCAATGTAGCCCCCAAGGGCCGGGTCATTATACAATAATGAGCAGGGACTTTGTAAATTTTATCATGTAAGCTTTGACTAGCAACGTGTAGCCTCCAAGGGCCGGCTTAGTAAGATAATACTAAGCTGGGACTTTGTATATAATTTATTGATAATAACATCATATAATATAATCTCCACCATGAGGCTTGAACCCACGTCCACAAGGTTAAGAGCTTTGTACTCTACCAACTGAGTAGTGGACCGTTCAATATAATGGATTAATTCTTGTGTACCTTGAATTTTTGACAGGACCAATTGGTAGCCCCCGAGGGCCGGCTCATTTAGAATGTGATGAGTCGGGTCTTCAATAAGTTGAGCAAAAAATGATTTTACATTAGCCCCCAAGTGCCATGGTACATGCTGGCAGTAACATGGGACTTGCATATTCGATGTAATATCAATTTGAATAATGTAGCCCCCAAGTGCCGGGTCGTAAGCCTGCAGCGACTCGGGATTATTCCTTCCATTGTAGAGTAAATCATATCCATTGATAAAATAATAGCCATTGCGCCAAAGCGACATTGAATACCTCATCTGTTGATAAGTCAATCCGGAGTTTAAATACCCGGCGGCTCTTGGCCGATTGCGATCTAATACGCCTCCATTGTAAGCCGGAATTTGTACAACCCGGCGGCTTATAGCCTTTGAGAAAATCAAGAATTGATAACCCTTTTGAGACACCAATTTCCATCTTTGATGATGGGCTTGAATTTAATCATTTATGTAAGTCATAGCTCTGTAAATCCTGCAGAGTTTAAACAACATATACCCCGGCGACTTAACGTCAAAAACCAGGGCGGGTACCCACCCAAATGTAGTCTTATCCTGCACATAATTAGATCACAAGATCCCTTCGCGGTTTACCGCAGGGCAGGTCATAATATCTCACATATAACCACTGTGATATTGAATTAGTACTGCCGGTTTACATGACCTGTGCAGTAAGGGTGATAACCCAATCCTTAGAAGCCAATGCCTCCAAATGTTTATGATTGTCATATGATGGCGACTTATCATCCAAAGTCAAGCCGGGTTAATCGAAGCCACATATATGCTTCAGATATGAACAAAAAGGGTCTCAAGACAAAATCAAAGATTGCTTGAAAAAAAACTTAAGCCAAATAGAAAGAAAAATTGTGGCTTCTGATTCGAACACGATCAGTAAACCGTTCCAAAGGGGTTAAACTAGGATTCGAATACGATCATGTAGCCCCCAGTGGCTTTGGCGTTGCCGATCAAGAGGGTACCGACAGCTATGTTCTCTTTGGTTCGAATACGACCTATGTTTGAACAGGAAGCCCCCAAATGACCTTGAGAGTTGTTTAGCGACGCTGATTCGAATACGATCCACGTCGGTTCCCAAAGGGGGTTGAGCTATGATTCAAATATGATCAAGAAACTCCCCAGTGAGCTCGGCAGTGTGCCAATCAAAAGGGTATCGACAGCTATGTTCTCTTTGATTCGAATACGACCTATGTTTGAACAGGAAGCCCCCTAGTGATCATGAGAATATTTAACGACTCCGATTCGAATACGATCAAGGTCACACCAAAAGGGTTAAGCTAAATTCGAATACGATCAGCTCCCGATGGTCATTAAAGCAGGGTACCTATATTTGAGTTGTGCTTTGTAACAGACTCTCTTTGGTCCCTTTAATTTTTCCTGAAAACTCAAACTTGAGTCGGACGTTTGAACCGGATTTGAGAGCTTCAAAACCTTGCGGGAGAAAGATATCTCTTGAACCGGATTTTAAACTGGAATCTTTATTTGAACCGGCAATTTTCTGACGGCATTTAAAGTTTCATCGATATGGTAGCAGCCTCCGGAACCGGGTTATCATTCCCTCCAACGACCCGGGGTTCCCGAGTCATGTCACTGTAGCACCCGAGTCTCAAGATGACTCGAGGAGTTGGCTTCAGATTCTCCATATTTAACCGTGATATAAACCGGCATAACTTGTATATCATTGGTGTTGATAACACGATGTGTATCCACAGAAGGTTGAGGTGACTGCGGCGGGTTATAAATGATCCCTTATGAGCCGTGTCAGCAACTCGGCCAATGGTTCCTTCCAACTGGCTGTTTGAAGCTTAACCAAACTGTAGTCATGGCGACTTGTGCGCATGTCCATTGAGCCGTCCAGGTGCAGACGGCGGCTGATAACATATGATAATTTGCCTCCAATTTGTTGGAAGAAAACCGGGCTTCCCAAGTAGTGACCTGCTCATACTCAATACACAGCTCATGCAGATAAGTGTTGCTTGGTGTGTTGATGTAGACCAGGCCGCGAGAGGCGGACGGAAAAGACGACCTCAGCATCAGAGGCGGCCCAGACAGACGAACCGGCCGCGGTGTTATAAACCGGCGCAGTCGGGCGAGTTAACCACGCCGTTTTGATGTAGTGAACAATTGTCCTGCATCAACAATATTGCAGACCTAGACAAAGATAAACTGCTCTTTGACAAAATAATATGTACCAATAAAATATATTTTAGATGGATATCACCTGATGTACCAGGCCGGAAATAATCCGCCATGAAATTGATGATCGCTAGGTGAAGTTGAAGTCGCTCACGGGTGAACCGGCCATGGCGTGGTAAACCGGTGTGGACGGGTGACTCGGCCGTGACTTTTGTAAGCCGGCGCGGACAGGGAGTCGGCCACGGCGTTGTAAGCCGGCACAGACACGTGAACCGGCAGCGAGGGCGGACGGGCGAGTCGTCCGTGGCGTTGTAAGCCGGTGCAAACGGGCAAATTGTCCTCCTCGTTGTAAACCGGTGTGGTCGTGAGAGACGGCCACGTCGTTGTAAGCCGGCGTGGTCGCGAGAGACGGCTACGGCGCTGTAAGCCGGTGCGGGAGTCCGTTGAGTAACGACGACCACCCGTACCAAAAAATGTTGGTGTGCCTCCATCTCCTCGGTATAATACCACTTTTTGTCATAAATAATTGCCCTAATGTACTTTGACGACAGATGATTCAAACACAGCATCATGGATCACCTCAGTAATTTCAACGGCGATTTAATCAATCTCTCAAGGCCTCGGCAGAAGCGTCAGTTTATAGCGATGAAAACGGTTCAAAATGATCTGCGGATCTAGCACTTCATCTGGTCTGATATTTGATGAGCCAGTAGTGTTGATTTCTCCACCACGTGATCTCTGATGAATTTGAGAAAACAACTTGATCTTGAGAAGCGTGCACATACTACTACTAGTAGTAGATGACCACGGGGCTAAACTGTTGCCAATAATGATCGATGTTTCATGTCTTTTGCAGTCAGTTGACCAGGTCAGCCGCATCCTCTTCTCAGCCATAGTACAGAACCACAAAGAGCTTGCTCGAAGCGGACACGGTTGAAACAGGCAAAGTCGTACTGAGCCGCCGCGACGCACGCGTTGGGCAGCGGCCGGCGGCTCGGTGCTCGGCCGTGGAGGCGGCCCGGATATACGGCGGCGACTTGCAATGGAGGCTCCAGCGAGTCAACACGGCTCTGCAATCGTCCGCGAATAACAGCGACTCAGAGTCAGGCTCAGAGACGCAAAGGTCGCAGCAGCGGCAGAACAAGGCGGAGCCTTGTACGGAGCGTCCCTCGGGTGGAAGTGAGCAACGAGGCGAGGGGGTTCCAACAACGGCGGCTGACGGGGCGACTTGCGGAGCCAGGGGCCACGGAGGGCTGGTGAGGAGTGAAGCCGGCGCGAAGTGGCAGTGAAGGTGAGTGCCCTGGCAGCCGTGGCGGTTTGAAGCAGGCGGAGGCAAAGGCCCCGGCGGCTGCAGCGGCTTGAGGCAGGCGGAGGCGGACCAGAGGCCGAGGCGGACAGACAGGACCGGGTCGAGTCCACGGCCACGGGTGAGAGAGGCGCCGGCTCGGCAGGGCTGCGGCCGAGCTACAGTCGGAGGCGCGCCCGACAGTGGCGGCTCCGAGATGAGGACGGAGACGAAGATTCCATGACCTTATCCCCTTCCGTCGTAGAGTTTTTTTTTCCAGTACGTCCAAGGGATAGACTGGATTTTCTCCCATATGCAGCTATCCGATTTCGAATCATATTTGCCCCAGATTCGACCGGCCAGTTGCCTTTGTTCCTTACGTGAGGATTCGACCGGCCAGTTGCCTTTTTTTCTTACGTGAGGATGCATAACACTTAATTAATCCATCATCTATAGGGAATCGTGCCAAAACTAGCACCTTTCGCTTGAACAAACTTGAGGCTTCGTATGGGATCTAGTACTAGTAGTACTAGTAATATTTAGGTCTGATGCAAACAGCCATGTAGCCAATATCTCCTCGAGAGGACAGCTCCTGCCCGTCTCGATGTATCGCGTCGGTGCGCTGTAGCAGAAAATTTTGATATGTCCTCGGATTGACAGATCGTCAGAGACGCCTACGGCGGCGCACCAACCGTAACCCTATTTTCTTCTGAACTTAAATTTTGTATCTGCCGCTCCGAAGCCAATCATGACTCCAATCACTTAACAATGAATATTTCCGGCTCTTCTTTCATCCAACGAATCGCGAGCTTCTTGATCCCTGTGAAAGATCCCTCCAAGAACTCAACACCACCGTGCGCGAAGCCCCACGGTGGGCGCCAATTGTCGTGGAATTGTCACGACAGATGTCCTTAGCGTGAGGACTTAGTCGTGAGGCCAGCGCATCTATGTACTAGCTTGAGAGGGGTTGGTTGGGATGAGAGACGCAGGGCGGATCAACGCACAAGACAAGGGTTTAGACAGCTTCGGGCCCCGGGATACATCATCCGGTAACAACCCTATGTGCTGTTGGGGCTAGGTCTCATTATGATCACGGGAGAGTCGCCGGTCCGGCTCTCGGTGTTTACCCCTAGAGATTATTTCTTGTTGCCTGTCCCTCTTTGGGGTGCCCTGCCCCTCCTTATATAAGTTAGAGGGGCGGGTTACATGTGGAGTCCTAGTAGGACTAGGACTAGTCTATCTTCTCTTACAAGTTAATTACAAGTCCGGGTCTTGCTTCCCCGTAAAGGAAATATTCGTCACCCCTTCCTTCTTAAGCCGGCCCATCATAAATGTGAGCCGGCCTTCTGGGCCTTGGGCCTTGTTGTCCATCTGACCCGCCCGCCGGGTTACTAATGAGTCGCCAAGATCGGGCATGTTATCTGTGAATCGCCAAGCTCCGGGCGGGTCACCAGTGAGTCGCCAATTCCGGTCGGGTCATACCGCGGGGTATATCCCCGACAGCGGTGAAGCAGCCGCAGCTGGTTTCCGCGTAAGTACCGCCTTCATCTCATACTTTCTCCTTCCTTGCCGATCTTGTCTGAGTTTCTTTGTTTTGTTTCCTTCGATCTAGGGCTCCGCTTTCTCTTGAGAAGTCGGCCGCCGCCTCCATCGTGGGGTCGGCGGAGACTTCCTCCACCACTCGGCGGATCGATCCGGCCGCCGGCCTCCGGGAGTCGACGGAGCGGAACGCGCGGGAAGCGCGCGAGGAGCAGGAAGCCGCCCGGCTGGAGAAGGACATGTCCCTCACCGCACCGGACATGTCCGCCCGCCGCCGGACGCCGTCCGCCGCCGCCCGGCCAATCCCAGCACGACACGTCAGCCCCGCCGGTCCTCTCTCTCTCCTCCCGCCG